>NC_090226.1:5055000-5130000 GCF_024489055.1 Chanodichthys erythropterus | reverse complement strand
CACTGGGCATCACCTTTTGGAGCGGGTCATAATGAATACCATCATAAATAAGCAGCACACGTTTAGTGTAACCCGCATCCTCGCCGAAGCGATCGACGCGCACAGTCTGAGTGTCAACGACGCAAATCTCACACTGGTAGAACTTAGAGAGGATTGAAACCTCAATGGCGCCTCCCCACGTGTCATCTCGACGGATCCAGGTGCAATAGTCCTCGTTAGTCTTGCCCAATACCGCTTCCGAGTACGAGGTGGGGTCACTGGCTACAATTTGTGCAATGAGCCCACGCATCTCACCCGCACAGGCTGGGTCGTACACACCCCCTTCCATAACGTAGTTCACACTGGTAAACAGACAAGAGTTGTCGGCAGGGACAACGCGGCGCTCTAGAACTGGAGCCAGGTCAAAACTGGGGCCTTTAGTCACAGAGGTTTGCATTTGAGGTTTGGGTTTATTCTTCTCCTCCTCTACAATCAACGTGTCTCCTGGAAGAGTAAACATATCAATGACCGACATAGGAAACTCAGCAAGAACAAATGTGAGTGAATTCATGGATTTATAAACAAGGATCTATGTCAAACCTGATTTGATAGGGTAGTCTTTGAGGTGGGCTTCCCCGTTGCGTAGATCCAGACTAGATGGTGGATAGCCTACCATGATTTTCTGTACATCACATGGTATTCCTGTTAGCTCCTCAATCTTATCTTTAAGCTCCCGGACACAAGATTGGTGTGTAAGGCCCTGCATCAGATGGGTCCCGTTTTTGGCTTTGCAACGCAGACGTAGCATCCTGTACCTGTTCAGTTCTGAACACAGAACAGTTTCATCATGAACCAAATTTATATGAAGTTAGAAGCAGCCTAATAATAATGACCATATGCAACAATAATCACCAGACTGAATTAATTTCCAGTTTATTTGCTGAAAAATAGACTGCTAGAAATATAGATAAATCATCTGTGTAAAGTAATGGTGGTTCTTTTTTAAAGACAATTAAATATGTATTCATACAGTACATGAATGCTTAATACATAATAAATACATAAATAAAGAAAGAAACGAAGAATTATAGATTGTGCTGAGTTATTTGAACAAAAACAAAAACTCTACGGCTAAACAAACGAATAAAAATTATATATATCGTTATCAATTTAAAGCTTTGTAACTTTTTTTTCTCAGCTAAGCAAAAGTAGAGGGAGTTTTAATAATATAACGTTAAATGTCAATGTTGACAACAGTCTAAGCTAGGCTAATTGTTAGCCAGGCTACAGATACGGTTACAAAACCTGAGATAATATATAAGGAAACCACCTTAAATTTCACAGTTCTTTCACTATAAATATGTACTCTACATATAAATAGAAATATGGTCTTATATTACAAAAAAGTCACGGGTGTTTGTATATGGCTCGATGCAAAATCACTCACCACTGAGCGCCTTTAAAACAACAACAATTGACACACTCCTCGAGCGGAAACACGGGTAATACGTCACATACTCTGTGTACTACGTCCTGAAAACTACGCAAAATGCATACGTCAAAATGTATTTATTTTTTTTGTTAACGAATTGTTAACATGAAATTTCAAGCATTATCAGCAATCTTGATATATGAATTAAGATGTTACATGAAATAGTTGTACTTTAATTAATGTAAAAAACATAATATGAGACATTTAAAATGAAACATTGGAAGCAAAAACCGTTTTAAAATTTTGAAAATTGTGTATTATCATTGTACAGACGGATATATATATATATATATATATATATATATATATATATATATATATATATATATATATATATATATATATATATATAATTTTTTTTATTTTTTATTTTTTATTTTTTTATTTATTTTTTAATTATTTTTGTTAAATTCACCGGTCTGTAATGTCTCTCCCGGCCACAAGCGGCGTTACATATAATCAACGAGTCATTTCATGTGCGTCATTCTGTTTCCGGAATTGCGCCGCCATTGAAACACCAGCAACCAACGTGAGATTTTCGTTGCAGCGCCAAAAATTATTAAATTTAATTTTACATTGATTACCTCTTCTGATTATATCTGAATATTATTGAGAAGAATGGCGTACAGAGGACAAGGACAGAAGGTTCAGAAGGTCATGGTGCAGCCCATTGTATCCTTTCAGACCGTAGAACTGTGTCGGCTTCTTTCCTTTGTATTGATTTATTTTGGTTTTATAATATTATATTGAGTTAGGTATTCTATAATTGTATCTGGCTCTAAGAATGCAGAATCTTTGATGAATAAATGAGATAATTGACATCAGTTTTGTGTTGGGACTGCTGATCGGTTACAAATGAGTGAAAAATGCTTTTAAAATGATTATAGTCAGATTTCGGGTTACAGTAAAATGTTTTTTTTTATTTGTTTGTTTTCCTTAATGGCACCATCAGAACCTTATTTTCAGGTATCTACAGAATGTAAGTTCAAATTTGACTTTACTATTACCTATAAACATTTGAAATGAGAATAAATATATATGTTTGTATATGTGTACGTGTGTATTTTATTTATATATATATATATAAGTAGTCAACATTTGTAGTGTATCAAAAAAGTTCATCAAAGTTGTCCTAAGAACTGAGTGTGCTAAGAAAGTTTTAGGACAACTTTGATGAAAGGTTTTGATCCACTTCAAATGGTGACTACTATATATAATACACACAGTTGCAAGAAAAAGTATGTGAACCACTTGCAGAATCTGTTAAAATGTTAATTTTAACAAAGTAAGGGAGATAATATAAAATGCATGTTATTTTTTATTTAGTACTGTCCTGAGTAAGATATTTTACATAAAAGATGTTTACATATAATCCATAAGACAAAAAAATAGCTGAATTTATTAAAATTACGCCATTCAAAAGTTTGTGAACCATTGATTCTCAATACTGTGTGGTTACCTGATGATCCACGACTGTTTTTATGTTTTGTGATGGTTGTTCATGAGTCTCTTGTTTGTTCTGAGCAGTTAAACTGAGCTCTATTCTTCAGAAAAATCCTCCAGCTCCTGCAGATTCATCAGTTTTTAAGCATCTTTTGCATATTTGAACCCTTTCCAGCAGTGACTGTATGATTTTGAGATTCATCTTTTCACACTGAGGACGACTGAGGGACTGAAACTCAACTATTAAAAAAGGTTCAAACATTCACTTGTGCTCCAGAAAAAAAACATGATTCATTAAGAGCCGAGGGGTGAAAACTTTTGGAATTTGAAGATCAAGGTAAATTGTATTTAATTTGTCTTCCGGGAAACATGCAAGTTTATTCTGAAGGGCAGTACTTAATGGAAAAAAAAAGATATTTAAGCGAAATAAGAAAAATTTGGACCTCTTCATCCTGTTCAAAAGTTTTCACACCCCGACTCTTAATGCATCGTGTTTCCTTCTGGAGCATCAGTGAATGTTTGAACCTTTTTTTAATAGTTGTGTTTGAGTCCCTCAGTTGTCTTCAGTGTGAAAAGATGAATCTCAAAATCATACAGCCACTGCTGGAAAGGGTTCAAATATGCAAAAATGCTGGAAAACTGATGAATCTGCAGGATCTGGAGGATTTTTCTGAAGAACAGAGCTCAGTTTAACTGTTCAGGACAAACAAGAGACTCATGAACAACATCACAAAACATAAAAACAGTCGTGGATCATCAGGTAACCACACACAGTATTGAGAATCAATGGTTCACATACTTATGAACTGGGTCATTTTAATAAATTTTGCTATTTTTTTGTCTTATGTAAACATCTTTTATGTAAAATATCTTACTCAGGACAGTACTAAATAAAAAAAAAACATGCATTTTGTATAATCTCTCATTCAGTAAAAAGTTTGCACATTTTCACAGATTCTGCAAGTAGTTTACATACTTATTCTTGCAAATGAGATATATCAATAATGTGTGTGCATGTGTGTGTAAGTATGTTTTCTCTTCCATCTTTTTATTATTATTTATTTGTGAAGCAGAGAAAACATTACTTTCAAGCGTTTATATATTTCATATGGAAGCTTGTTTCTGCCATGGAATAAAAAAATAAATGAGGTAATTGTGACTTTTTTTTTTTTTTCTTCTTGCAATTCTGACTTTCTCACAATTGTGAGAAAAAAGGTCTAAATTGTGAGTTAAACAGTTGCAGTTCCTTTTTTTTATTTTTTATTCTGTGGCGGGAAAGACGTTTTACCTCATGATATTGCAGGTAGTCTGTACCTGTATCTAAATGACTATTTACTAATAGTTTTTCCCTTCCCTGCAGCGTTCCCGAATCCAGGTATGGCTCTACGAACAGGTCAACATGCGGATAGAGGGCTGCATCATTGTGAGTAAACAACAGATTTACTGTTCACTCATCTCATTCTCTCCACAGATGAACTTGTGAGCAGTATCTTGCAGGCATACGGTCAATGTGAATAAAAGAACTCTTGGATGTTTTCTTTTGTTTCAAGGGATTCGATGAGTACATGAACTTGGTTTTGGATGATGCAGAGGAGGTTCACATGAAGACCAAGAACAGGAAGCCCCTGGGTAAGTGTGAACTTTGCGATGGTGGTGAGTTATGCGTTTCGGAGAAATAAAGCTCGCTTGAAGTAAATGAGATAAGATATGAAAAAAATACTTTTTTCTTTTCAATAGGACGGGTTATGTTGAAAGGAGACAACATCACATTGCTGCAGAGTGTGTCCAATTGATCGTCTGATAGGAGTTCATCTGAATATACTTGTTTGCTGTTAGATTGTTGGTTTTACTTTGTTTTCATTTGTCAATATTTGGATTAATGACTCATTCTTATAATTGTGGAAACCTTTTTTTGTTGTTTCTGATTTTCCAAAATAAACATTTTTTTCTCTATTTCAGACTACTGTTTTTAGGAAGTGTGGGCTAAATGTTGAAATTAAAATATATTATAATTTTGAGGTTTGGTCTACCATAAAGTCATGTTTCACTCTGAAAATAAATGCAGTTAAAACCTACATATGTTTTTGTGACATTTAGCTTATGTTCATCAGGTTGAAAATGATACCTTTCAAAAGTTTAGCGTCGGTAAGAATTTGTTTTTTGTCTCTTATACACCAAGGCTGCATTGATTTGAGCATAATACAGTAAAAACTTGCAATTAATATATTTTAAAATGTAATTTATTCCTGTGATTGAAAGTGGAATTTTCAGCATCATTACTCCAGTCTTCAGTGTCACATGATCCTTCAGAAATCATTCTAATATGATTTGCTGCTCAAGAAACATTTCTTATTAATGTATGTTGATAACGGTTGTACTGCTTAATATTTTTGTGGAAACAGTGACAAGTTTCTTCAGGATTTTTGATGAATAAAGTCTAAAAGAATAGCTTTTATTTGAAATATTAGAAATATTTTTTAACACAAACCACACTTGTTCAGTGTAATGCACCGTTGCTGGAGAAAAGAAAAAAAAAAGTATTCCGCATTACCCAAACTTTTGAAGAGTAGTGTAATTTTGTGCACTCAAGCAGATCTGCTTATGGACATGGTTCTTTGTAGCATATATTATTTAAAAACACCGATTTTAATAGTTGCTAGAAGTGTTGCCTTTAAAAATTTGACACCTGTCCGCAGCTCACCGTGTGACCGCTAGAGGGCAGTACATGAGTTTGTCTCTGCACTGCTGTTAATATGGACTGAATGTTGAAGGGGAGAAGTGTCTGTGTAAGATGTTACGTGTGGCAGTTTATACACCTTTTAAAATATGAAGACTTTTTATTGTACCTTTTTAGATATGCTTAAGGGGTTAGTTCATCCAAAAATAAAAATTCTGCCATTAATTACTCACCCTCATGTCGTTCCACACCCGTAAGACCTTCGTTCATCTTCAGAACACAAATTAAGATATTTTTGATGAAATCTGATGGCTTAGTGAGGTCTCCATTGACAGCAAGATAATTAACACTTTCAATGCCCAGAAAGCTACTAAAGACATATTTAAAACAGTTCATGTGACTACAATGGTTCAACCTTAATGTTATGAAGCGACGAGAATACTTTTTGTGCACCAAAAAAAACAACTTTTCAACAATATCTAGTGACGGCTGATTTCAAAACACTGTTTCAAATCAGAGGTTCGGATCGCGTGTTAAACTGTTGAAAAAACTTAACTTTGGCGCTCCGGACTACTGATTTGAAGCAGTGTTTTGAAATCAGCCGTCACTAGATACGTTTGTTCTAGTCGTCGTTTTTTGGTGGACAAAAAGTATTCTTGTCACTTTATAATATTAAAGTGATAGTTCACCCAAAAATGAAAATTCTGTCATTTATTACTCACCATCATGTCGTTCCATACCCGTATGACCTTCGTTCATCTACAGAATACATATTAAGATATTTTTGTTGAAATCCGATGGCTCAGTGAGGCCTGCATAGCCAGCAATGACATTTCCTCTTTCAAGATCCATTAAAGGGATAGTTCACCCAAAAATGAAAATTTGATGTTTATCTGCTTACCCCCAGCGCATCCTAGATGTAGGTCACTTTGTTTCTTCAGTAGAACACAAATGATGATTTTTAACTCCAACCGTTGCCGTCTGTATAATGCGAGTGAATGGAAACACAATTTATAAGAGTCAAAAAACATAGCAGTGATGTCTCGCCCATATACTTCAATGAGTGCTAGACATCACTGCCGTTGTCAGAGCGCGATCAGACCTCACTAAGCGAATGCTGAACACAGTTGGACATAGTGGTGTATTAGAGGGAAAAATTATATAAATAATGTTCGGTTTCTCGCACAAACTGATCGTTTCATGTTTTAGGACATCAATGTGCTGCCATGAGCTGCAGGGTTTAATTTGGATTTGTCTATCCATATTTTTGACTCTTATAAATTGTTTCCATTCACTCGCATTATAAGACGAAAATATTCATGATTCGATACACTGATTCATTTGTGCTCCGAAGCTTCCTGAAGCAGTGTTTTGAAATCGGCCATCACTATGTAAGTCGTTTTGTTTTTGGCGCACCAAAAATATTCTTGTCTCTTTATAATATTAATATTGAACCACTGTACTCACATGAACTGATTTAAATATGTTTTTAGTACATTCATGGACCTTGAGAGAGGAAATGTCATTGCTGGCTATGGAGGCCTCACTGAGTCATGAGATTTTATCAAAAATATCTTAATTTGTGTTCCAAAGATGAACGAAGGTGTAGAACGGCATGAGGGTGAGTAATGACATTATTTTAATTTTTGGGTGAACTAACCCTTTAAAGTGTTCAAATGTTTATTCCCAACTGAGTGAGCACAGTAATGTAAGTGCACTTTACTCATAGCCCAATGAAACAAACTGCGTAACTTTTTTTTGACATTTCAAACTCAAAAGATCATTTTAGCCACAAATGTTACGTGTGGGATTAAATGGGTTAACAGGTTTTTAACCAAAACAGCTAGCTGTTAAAGTATACAGCATGTGATTTAATAGAGTAAGATTATACTATGGAAACAAAGCTGTAGGCCAAAGTATGGAAGCTTGCTTCTGCCATCCACTGAATAAAGAAAGGTAATTGAGACCTTTTTATCTCGCAACGCTGACTTTTTGTAAGATATAAAGTACGGATTGAAAAATAAAATTGAGAAATAATGCAAGATAAGTTTTTGCCTTTTGTATTTTTCTTTTTTATTCTGTGGCAGAAACAAGTTTCCATACCAAAAAGAACTTGCTGAGAAGTTGGAAACTTCTTGGTCCTTCCATTTGTGGAAAAATAAATGATTTAATATTCAAAGATTAGCCTACTTACTACAGCCTTTCAAGGTTCTAAACAATTAGGCTATGAGATGAAATGATAGAGTTCAGCCATTAGCATACAGTTAGCTAAAACTAAAAAGTCGTAATATGAAGCCATGTTTAATCAACAATGATTGTTCAAGAGGTGAATACATTTTCTTTATCCAAACGCTGTTGTGTGTTGCAGTCTGTGGTATTAGTTTCAAAACCCCCATTTTGTGTTTGCCTCGAAAATACAATTAGCTCATTTTAAGCTTACAGCTTTAGATTTCAATAACGGTTGTCTTCCTCAAGGGGAAGTTTGATAAAAATCTGGAAATATGAAAACAGCAGCAAGTCAGCAGTGCTCAGATGGGTTTGCCAGAGAGCAGGAGAGAAATCACTTTGAAGTCGGAGGCAGTGGTTGGTGAGTAGTACTCTAGATAGGGACTCACTGTCAACCTGTGGAGGAAGCGGTATCTAAATCACGAGTAAGAGCTTTGCGTGTCTCACAGAGCCGGAGAACCAGATGCAGCGTGAAGCTCATCGGGAGGAAGTCAGTTGCTGACTCCAGAGAGTTTAAACTCACTTCATAACAGCGACCGCACGCTTTTAGTCGTTCACTGTGGGTTCAACCACAGTAATGTTGCATAAAGTCGATCCCCTTGTGAAAATAGTGGTGCATCTTCGCCTGGTAGCTTTTAAAGGTACATGCTCAATTGCTCCAGTTGAGATGGTTTGCATTCTTTTCTATACGCAGATGAAAATGAAATTGTCCAGAATTTCCAAAACTGTGCAAAACTTACTTTCCTTTTCAGCTTATGTTTTCAAGGCCTTTTCAGAATCCAATCAAATCCCAATGGATAAAAAAAAAAATACAAATTTGTTCTTGTTGAAAACTGGCTATGTTTGGAATTTATCTGCAGTATAGTATGTATAGTGTGCACAGTATGTGCATTTTTGGTCTATATGGAATACCTCTGAAAAATAGATTTAATATGTGCAGTGGTTATTATAGTTAACTAAAATGAAAACTAAAACCATAAAAAAAAAACATTTCTTCAAATGTTAGCTAAAAAAAAAACTATACAAAAAAAAATTTTTTTTAAAGCTAGTAAATTTCTTTTAATTTTACTTGATGTGCTAAAATAACTAAAACAAAAGTTAAATTAAAAAAAAAATGACAAAACACAAAATTACTAATATATATATATATATATATATATATCTATATATATATATATATATATATATATATATATATATATATATATATATTACTATATATAACATCTGTATATGTATGTATATATAATAATATCTTAGTGGTGCTAAAATAACAATGGTGCAGTATATGAAAAACAAAAAGGAGTATTCAAAGACTACTGTTTCCCACAATACAATGCGCTCGATTTGTGTCAAAGGGACCTTAATATATATACATTTACATTATATATATATATATATATATATATATATATATATATATATATATATATATATATATATATATATATATATATATATATACACTACCGTTCAAAAGTTTGGGATTGGTAAGATTTTTAATGTTTTTAAAAGAAGTTTCGTCTGCTCACCAAGGGTGCATTTACTTAATTAAAAATACAGTAAAAACAGTAATATTGTGAAATATTATTACAATTTAAAATGACTGTTTTCTATTTGAATATATTTGAAAATGTCATTTATTCTTGCGTTGGCAAGGCTGAATTTTCAGCATCATTACTCCAGTCTTCAGTGTCACATGATCCTTCAGAAATCATTTTAATATGTCAATTTGCTGCTCAAGAAACATTTAATGTGTACAATTGTACAAAATATTTGTGTACAATATTTTTTTCAGGATTCTTTGATGAATAGAAAGTTTAAAAAAACATAAATTTTTTGAAATTAATCTTTTGTAACATTATAAATGTCTTTACTGTCACTTTTGATTGATTTAATGCATCCTTGCTGAATAAAAGTATTAATTTCTTTAAAAAAAAAAAATAAAAAATCTTACTGACCCCAAACTTTTGAACGGTAGTGTATAATGCTACAGAAGCTTTGTATTTCAGATAAATGCTGTTCTTTTGAACTTTATATTCATCAAAGAATCCTGAAAAAAAAGTACACAACTGTTTTCAACATTGATAATAATAACAAATGTTTCTTGAGAAGCAGATCATCATATTAGAATGATTTCTGAAGGATCATGTGACACTGAAGACTGGAGTAATGATGCTGAAAATTCAGCTTTGATCACAGGAATAAATTACTTTGTAAAATATATTCAAATAGAAAACAGTTATTTTAAATCGTAATAATTTTTCACAGTAATTATATTACTGTTTCTACTGTATTTTTAATTAAATAAATGCACCCTTGGTGAGCAGAAGAGACTTCTCCAAACTTTTGAGCATATATATATATATATATATAAATAATTTTTTAAGCCCTTGTTTCCTTTTTGTCAATAATTAGTTCTCTAGGTGATGTGACCACTGTGGTTTTCCGGTCATACTCTTCCATGCACACTTCTACACTTAATGACACACTGTTTCCTTATATTATGCAAATCCCATCCTACACGAAGAACCAGCACTTCCTTTCCTCTCATCCCAGGCAAAAAAACAAATACACAGTCCATTTCTGCCATGACCATCAGGCTATGGGAAACCAACCAAAGACTTTTCAGGCAGGTCAACCCTTGCTGGGTTTAGCCGTCGGAAACACTGCCCAGGTCAGATTGCCATCCGGGAGCTCCCGAGGGGCCTTCCTGTTCCTGCGGGTGTGATTGTTGTGAGCGTGTCCTTTGTTCTCCCTCCCCCCCGACCTGACCTGTCTCCTACCTCGGCTCCATCCAGACAGGTTCAGTCTGTATACTTTCACTGCCCTCAACATCCATTGCCATCAATCCCTGATGTCTGTACACTGTAGGAATAGTGTCTGTGTATCCAAACAGGAGATGCTTTCGCATTAAAAAGTGATTTTAAAAAGACTTCAGGTAATTTATCTGACTGCCATCCTCTCTGTCTAGAAAGAGTGATGGCCTGTTTGTTTTCATTGTTCTGAACCCAGGATGAAAATACTTCATATAAAGACTCAAATAGCTCAAACAAGAATTGTAGTAGACCTTTCAAAAGTTCATTCTTTGTGAATCTTTTGTAATTCAAAAAAACCCCCAAAAAAGATGTGTAGAATGATACATACTTCTGGAAAAAAAAAACAGACGGTTTCCATTTCAAGATAACGACTTGATAAGGCTGGAGACCTGTTGTTTAAGAAGAACTAAGTCAAGTAAAGCACTTGTTTTATTAATAATATAATTTATCTATTAATCTATTTTAAAAAAGAGAAATATATCAATTATATATATATATATATATATATATATATATATATATATGCACATACATATACACATATACATACATACATATTTACTTCTTTATTGGTGCTGTCAAATGATTAATCGTGATTAATCGCATCCAAAAAAATGTTTGTGTTTACATAATGTGTGTACTGCATATTTTTATGCGTATATATATAAAATAAATAATATTTATATTTAAAATATTTATACATATATATATATATATATATATATATATATATATATATATATATATATATATACACATGTAAATATTTCTTAAATATATATATGTATATGTGTATATTTATATATACATAATAAATATACATAGTACACATATATTATGTAAACAAACTTTTATTTTGGATGTGATTAATCACGATTAATCATTTGACAGCACTATATATATATATATATATATATATATATATATATATATATATATATATATATATATATATATATATATATATATATATATATATATATATATAAATAACTGTCAATGTCAGTAAGTCTCTTAAAAGATAAATCTCTTATTAGATCATTTTACTTCATACCATGTAAAGAAATTTTCTATTTAATCAAAACATTTGTTGAAAATTATGACAATTTGAATAACTCCACATATTATTATATATTATATTAAAATATATTTCATAATCCTGGATGTCATTATTTATCAAAGACTCAGGTTGCTGATGTAGAATTAAAAAATACCTTCCTCGTTAGAGGGGTAAAAAGCACTGCAAATGCTGTTTACACAAAGGTGACACTCCACCAAAGCGTTCTCTGAGCGCACAGGCAGTGACCTGTGAACATGTTGCTTATCTTGTTTTAACAGTCTGGTTGTAATACATAATACCTCCATTTTTCTCCTATTAACACATACAATAATATGCAAGTCCGATAAGGGCTTTTGTTTCTCATTTTCACCCAAGGAAACATTTGTAGCATTTTTCATTGTGACTCACTTTGGCTGAAATGGACGTGGCACCGTTGGGCAAAGGTCCAGACTCTGAGTGTAAGAGAGGGTCCAAATCAGGCCAGGCTTTGTGCAAATAAATATTGAACAAGCTTCGGACATTTCCATGTTTTAGCATCATCAGATGATCAGTGATGATAGAGGGAATCAAGGGACTGCTGCTGAATGGATGTAGTTTGCAGTGAACCTTTCTGTGTAATCTTTTCAACAGTTATACAAATATAAAAGAGATGACATGAAAGCAGTCGCATGTTTTTAGCACTAATGGTGATTCAATGAAAAAGGTTGCTTTCGGCTGTGAAAAGATTATTTTAAAGTGAGATACATAATGTTTTCAATTACATTTTATTCTCAATCTAAAATAATGAAACTGAAAAATATATTTGGATATAATTATGCCTTAAAGGAAAATGTAAATGTATTATAAATGTATTATAGTTATTAATTAAACATTAACTGTATGCTCAAGGTCATGAAAATGCAAGGTGTTATACACAATATATATATATATGTGTGTGTGTGTGTGTGTGTGTGTGTGTGTAATATTGTATATAACTTAAAATATTTCTAAATTAAATAAGAAATTATATATAAATGAATACATAATGCTTACTTTTATTTCTGTATATTAATTTTTTGTCCAAATTCTTCGTATGAAAACAAGGGGGGAAATTAAAGAAAGTTTGGTCACACTTTTTAAGGTATTTGTGTTACAGTGTAATAATACATTTGAGTGAGTAATAATAATACATGTACTTACTATAGGGTTAGGTTTAGGATTATGGTTTGGTTTAGGGTTAGTTGTAATTCTGCATAATTTATAGTTATTACTACATGTAATATGTGTAACAAGGACACTATAAAATAATGTTTCTGACAGTTTTATTGGATTTTTGTTGATGCTTTCTATAATACACCGTGAAGCTTGGCATCAGCAATCCATTGTTAAAGTCATTATTTGCACATATGTTAATGAGGGACCCAACAGGCACCAGTTTTAAAATGACCCTAAACAAACAGAGAACAAAGTGACACTTATGTAATTTAGTGCATTTTGGAATAGAATTTGTTGCTGTTCTTTCTGTGGTAAACAACTAACTCTCACTCTCTAAACTTCTCACTTATGTTTGCTAAAATTGGTCACTTTTCCACCTTTCATGGCAGTTTTTTATTTTTGTGTGTGTGTGTGTGTGTGTGTCTGTGAGGTAGACTTTAGCACGCACACACATACGCACACACAGTGTGTTGGCAATTCAATATGAAGTGCCTAAATGTACCGAACAAAAGACCTGCAGGGGAGCAAAAGGAGATGTGGAACAAAAAACAAACGAGTAATGAAATTATAACAATACAGAGAGAGAGAGTGAGGGGTGCGGGTGCCACAATGGCAGGGAACAATCGCGCCGCGTCAATGGAAAAAAAAGTGTGTGCGGAGAAGGGGGGGTAGGCTTTGGACAATAGGCCGGTGACAGCGGCACAATGGCGGCACTGTTTTCAATTAGACATTATCTCATAGACAGAGTGGCAGGTTTCATTGTGCTAGGGGGCTATTTTCAGGGCCGCCTTTGTGTGCGGCACTGCCAATATTCCCTTCAGCCCCTGCCGTGAGCCGGCCCTTTATTCTCGCTACTGTTTGTTTAGTTTTTTTGCACAAGCGCTAAAGTAGAAATGTGGGTGGTTTTGGACCAGACAGGCCTCTGAACGGAGAAAAAGGGGGAGTGGGGCATAACTTGTGCCTTGTCACCTGGGTTTACCACAGCAAATTGGAAATAGCCAGAGTTGGAATCTCTTGGCCGACTTCAATGCGACGCCAATTTGACATGCACTGTGTGTGTGTGTGTGTGTGTATGTGTGTGCGCTTGCCACTAGTGCAGTTTGGGGGCCTGCATGGTGGGCATCATGGTCTTGATCTAGGCTTGCATTGTGGCTTAAAATACAACATTGTTCCAAGCCAGTATCATTGCTTTTTTAAAATGGGACATGAAAAGAGTTTTTAAAGAATCTCATGGGTCATGGGTTCAATTCCCAGGGAATGCGTGTATTGAAAAAAGAAACATTTGAATGCAAGTTGCTTTGGATAAAAGCATTTACTAAATGTTTGTCAAGCTTAAAACATAACAAAAACAGTTGTGTAAAAACAGTCCATGCAACTTGTGTACTACATCTTAAATCTCCTGAAGCAATTTGATAGCTTTGTATGGACATTTTTGAAGCACCATAGCAAGTATGAAATCATGATTCCGGATGCAAGCGTGTGAATTTAAAAGACTGATTTTAGCTCATTATGTGACCACATCTGTCCTGCATTTATGTAGCTTAAACAGTAGAGCGTATGCCACAGTCATGGGTTCGATTCCTTGGAAATGTGTGCACTGAAAAAAGAAACGTTTGAATGATTTGCTTTGGATAAATGCATCTACCAAATGCATAAATGTCTGTCAAGCTCAAACAATTACAAAAAACAGTATTGCATAAAAACAGTCACATGGTAAACCATGGGTTCAATTCCCAGGGAATGAATGGACTGGGAAAAAATTGCTTGAATGTAATGTCAGTTGCTTTGGTTAAAAGTGTCTACCAAATGCATAAATGTAAATGTCTGCCAAGCTCCAAAAATATGACCACATCTCTCCTGCATTCATGTAGCTCAAATAGTAAATACGCCAAGGTCATGGATTCGATTCCTTGGAAATGCGTGCACTGAAAAAGAAATGTTTGAATTCAATGTCATCTGCTTTGGAGAAATGCATCACCAAATTCATAAATGCAAGTGTCTGTCAAGCTCAAAAAATTTCAAAAAACACTATACAAGTATTGCATAAAAACAGTCAATATGACTTGTGCACTACATCTCAAATCTTTTGAAACCATATGACTGATTTGTGAAGAAAACAGCTTCAATTTGAAGCAGCATTGCAAGATTAACATCATTGATTGCAAAAAAATGTTTTAGTTCACATTAGACCACATATGTTTCAAAAGCTCAAACACTAAAGCATGACGCCAGCGACGACAAGGTTGTGGGTTCAATTCCCAGGGAATGCATGAACTGGGAAAAAATTGCTTAAATGTAATGTCATTTCCTGGAAAATTGTTTACCAAATGTATAAATGCAAATGTCTGTCAAGCTCCAAAAATTACAAAATAAATAAATAAATAAATAGTTCCATAAAAACAGTCCATATGACTTCCATAATCCTTATGATAGCATTGTCTTACTCATTCCGGATGCAAGCGTGCATAAAAATCCAATTTGAAGCACCATTGCAAGATCAATTGCCTGATACAAGCATGCCAATTTAAAAGATTGTTTTTAATTCACATTTGACCAGATCTGTCCTATGTTTCGGTAGCTCAAACTACAAAGCATGGCGCTAATGAAGGCTGTGGGTTCAATTCTCAGGGAAAGCATGAACTGGAAAAAATTACTTGAATGTAATATCAGTTGCTTTGGATAAAATGTCAAAAATGGCAACAAAACTATATATAAAAGTTCTATATGTGGTCCATATGTGGAAAACAGCTCAAATTTGAAGCACCAACATCCAGTTGAAAAGACTGAGTTTAATATATATATATAAACAGAATACAGGTTTGCAACAGAATGAGGGTGAATAAATAATTGTATTGTCATTGGTACATGAACAATTCCTATAAAATTTAATATACAAAGTTTATTAGCCTCTTTGCAGTTTGTTTGCATTATAGGTAAAGGAGAATGTGATATTTACATGTGCAATATATTTTCTGTCATACATACTGTACTCCTTTTTGTAACTGATTGTATATTTTGCTTTAGTGCTCTAGCAGAGCTGTGATACTCATTTCTGTAGAGTTTTTCATTTTACAATGTGAGATCCAAACAAGCAGACATGAAACAGGCGAGGTTAATGCCCTTCGCCCATATCCACCGGTTTGGAGAGAGAATTCTGGCACATGGAAATGCCGAAAGCCTGAAAGCACCATCAGATAAACTTGTTTGGTGCCTCTCAGCCCATTTTGTTCAGGTGCGAGATATTTGATGAAAGCCAAGTTGCACAAAAAGCTTGTAATTGGCCCGAAAACACGGGGCCCAACTTGCCACTCAAATCTTTTGGTTCTCAAACCACCTGCTGCTTTTTTGCTATTGCTTTTACCTCAATTAGGTTGTGCAGACCTGATTCTTGTGATTTCACTGAGCGTTTGCGGTCAAAAAGGAATGTTTTGCAGCCTGTTTCTCACAAACAAACACGTTTGTTGCTTGATATCAACGAAAAATAAATCGGAACGGGTTTGCGGCTTTTCGATAATTCTCAGAAATAATACGCTTGACCTTATCGCATATGTGTTTTTAGGTGAATATCTGTCATGTTTGCTGTTCTATATCACCCTGGTTCCCTCCCATGCGGTTTGAGTGATTATCTGGCTCAGTATTATTTCCCCATCAACATTTTTTGCACCTTTTTTATGAGGACACGTTGGTTTTTGCGAAGTGCATACATAGACAAAAATGCCATTTTGGTTGGAGCGTAAGCGGCGCAAACAGCAGTTGCAAAGGAAAATAATCATTTCATGGTGGTTAATGTTGTTATCCCACAATTCCACACTGCAGCCACACTGAACAAGCATGATTGATTTGGTGGCCTAGTTAATCCATAAAATGTAAAAGGTTCAAAAGTAAATCACTTATTGGAAACCTAAATGAATTAATTCCATATGTTTTTTCTTATTAACAAAGCAATTTTATACATTCTCAACATGTCCATTCTGAATGTTCCCAGCGCTTACCTGATAACATCACTGAAATACTGTGGTAAAACACTGTGTTCTGCCCAAAGCAGCATCTTGTAATCAGTTTATCATTCACACATATTGAAAACAAGCACAAAAAACACGTTTGTATCTTAAAATACCTAGATAATCGGGTCTATTCAGTGGGAAAACAAAGAAATTAATCACATGATTGATGATGCTTTTAACGAGACACATTTGCATGTGTTGATAAAGATCTTTAATAGGCGAGTTGGGGGGTAAAACAGCACAGCAAAGCACAAGCAAACAGGAAAGCAGAAAACAGGCATATCCGCTCCTAAAGTTCTTTTTATAATGTGAGACATTTTTGCAACCACAATGTGAGATTATTCTTATTAGTCACAATGATTGCCTAATTGGCATAGTGTGTAGCATGGAGAATACAGAGTGATTCTTGCAGGCCTGACAGGCAGGCTGTGTTATAATGAAGACAAGGGGTCTAAAGAACATTTGGTTGTGTTCCAAAAGACTGAATTAACATCTTCATTCTATGGAGTCATTTGCATTTGTAAATGCCACGGTTCTGCAGAAATGCTTGCAAGATGTAGAGTGTTTGGGTTCGTCAGTCTTTTGATGCACAAAAGGCCTGTCCTGACATTGGGAGCTCATAGGGAACATTCCAACCATGGCCAGAAACGTACTCTGTGCAAGTACACAAGTAAACCATTCATATGTTGATTCCTTCAAAAAGCATAAATGCTGAAACATTGCTGTGTTTGTTTGAGCATCCAAGTCTGTATGGGAAACTTCACCTTTAAAGGTTTAGTTCACCCAAAAATAAAAAAATTCTGTCATCCTCATGTCATTCCAAACCCATAAAACTTTCGTTTATCTTCTGAACACAAATGAAGATCTTTTTGAATAAATCTGATTGATTTCTGTCCCTCCATTGACAGCGACGCAACTACCACTTTGACGCTTCAAAAGTTCATAAAGAGATCATAAAACTAATCCATATGAATTGAGCAGTTTAGTCCAAATTTTCTGAAGAGACTTGATCGCTTTATATGATAAACAGATTTAATTTAGGATTTTATTTGCATATAAACATTGATCAGCGAACATAAACAGAAGCGCAACCGAAACTGCTTGGTCTGCGAGAAACGTGCCACGTAACACGAGAATGAACCTCATTGGCTGTTGCGGAAGCTCAAATGTGGCGCGTAACATGAGAATGAACCTCATTGGCTCTTGCTCAAATGTGATGTGTAACACAAAAAAAACTCTCACTGGCTCTTGCGGAAGGTCAAATGTGGCGCGTAACACGAGAATGAACCTCATTGGCTCTTGCTCAAATGTGACACGTAACACAAAAAAAACCCTCAATGGCTCTTGCTCAAATGTGACACGTAACACAAAAAAACCCCTCATTGGCTCTTGCAGAAGCTCAAACATGCCACGTAACAGGAGAATGAACCTCATTGGCTCTTGCAGAAGCTCAAACATGCCACGTAACAGGAGAATGAACCTCATTGGCTCTTGCAGAAGCTCAAACATGCCACGTAACAGGAGAATGAACCTCATTGGCCCTTGCAGAAGCTCAAACGTGCTGTGTAACACGAGAATGAACCTCATTGGCTCTTGCTCAAATGTGACGCGTATCACGAGAATAAACCTCATTGGCTCTTGCTCAAATGTGACATGTAACACAAAAAAAACCCTCATTGGCTCTTGCAGAAGCTCAAACATGCCACGTAACAGGAGAATGAACCTCATTGGCTCTTGCAGAAGCTCAAACATGCCACGTAACAGGAGAATGAACCTCATTGGCCCTTGCAGAAGCTCAAACATGCCACGTAACAGGAGAATGAACCTCATTGGCTCTTGCAGAAGCTCAAACATGCCACGTAACAGGAGAATGAACCTCATTGGCCCTTGCAGAAGCTCAAACATGCCACGTAACAGGAGAATGAACCTCATTGGCCCTTGCAGAAGCTCAAACGTGCTGTGTAACACGAGAATGAACCTCATTGGCTCTTGCTCAAATGTGACGCGTAACACGAGAATGAACCTCATTGGCTCTTGCAGAAGCTCAAACATGCCACGTAACAGGAGAATGAACCTCATTGGCCCTTGCAGAAGCTCAAACGTGCTGTGTAACACGAGAATGAACCTCATTGGCTCTTGCAGAAGCTCAAACATGCCACGTAACAGGAGAATGAACCTCATTGGCTTTTGCTCAAATGTGACGCGTAACACGAGAATGAACCTCATTGGCTCTTGCAGAAGCTCAAACATGCCACGTAACAGGAGAATGAACCTCATTGGCCCTTGCAGAAGCTCAAACGTGCTGTGTAACACGAGAATGAACCTCATTGGCTCTTGCTCAAATGTGACGCGTATCACGAGAATAAACCTCATTGGCTCTTGCTCAAATGTGACGCGTAACACAAAAAAACCCCTCATTGGCTCTTGCAGAAGCTCAAACATGCCACGTAACAGGAGAATGAACCTCATTGGCCCTTGCAGAAGCTCAAACATGCCACGTAACAGGAGAATGAACCTCATTGGCTCTTGCAGAAGCTCAAACATGCCACGTAACAGGAGAATGAACCTCATTGGCCCTTGCAGAAGCTCAAACGTGCCACGTAACAGGAGAATGAACCTCATTGGCTCTTGCAGAAGCTCAAACATGCCACGTAGCACGAGAATGAACCTCATTGGCTCTTGCTCAAATGTGACGCGTAACACGAGAATGAACCTCATTGGCCCTTGCAGAAGCTCAAACATGCCACGTAACACGAGAATGAACCTCATTGGCCCTTGCAGAAGCTCAAACGTGCTGTGTAACACGAGAATGAACCTCATTGGCTCTTGCTCAAATGTGACGCGTAACACGAGAATGAACCTCATTGGCTCTTGCAGAAGCTCAAACATGCCACGTAACAGGAGAATGAACCTCATTGGCTCTTGCTCAAATGTGACGCGTAACACGAGAATGAACCTCATTGGCTCTTGCAGAAGCTCAAACATGCCACGTAACACGAGAATGAACCTCATTGGCCCTTGCAGAGGCTCAAACGTGCTGTGTAACACGAGAATGAACCTCAATGGCTCTTGCTCAAATGTGACGCGTAACACGAGAATGAACCTCATTGGCTCTTGCGGAAGCTCAAACTTGCCACGTAACAGGAGAATGAACCTCATTGGCTCTTGCGGAAGCTCAAACGTGCTGTGTAACACGAGAATGAACCTCATTGGCCCTTGCAGAAGCTCAAACGTGCCACGTAACACGAGAATGAACCTCATTGGCCCTTACAGAAGCTCAAACGTGCCACGTAACAGGAGAATGAACCTCATTGGCCCTTGCAGAAGCTCAAACGTGCCACGTAACAGGAGAATGAACCTCATTGGCTCTTGCAGAAGCTCAAACATGCCACGTAACACGAGAATGAACCTCATTGGCTCTTGCTCAAATGTGACGCGTAACACGAGAATGAACCTCATTGGCCCTTGCAGAAGCTCAAACGTGCCACGTAACATGAGAATGAACCTCATTGGCCCTTACAGAAGCTCAAACGTGCTGTGTAACACGAGAATGAACCTCATTGGCCCTTGCAGAAGCTCAAACATGCCACGTAACACGAGAATGAACCTCATTGGCTCTTGCAGAAGCTCAAACATGCCACGTAACACGAGAATGAACCTCATTGGCTCTTGCTCAAATGTGACGCGTAACACGAGAATGAACCTCATTGGCCCTTGCAGAAGCTCAAACGTGCCACGTAACATGAGAATGAACCTCATTGGCCCTTACAGAAGCTCAAACGTGCTGTGTAACACGAGAATGAACCTCATTGGCCCTTGCAGAAGCTCAAACATGCCACGTAACACGAGAATGAACCTCATTGGCTCTTGCTCAAATGTGACGCGTAACACGAGAATGAACCTCATTGGCTCTTGCGGAAGCTCAAACGTGCCACGTAACAGGAGATTGAACCTCATTGGCTCTTGCTCAAACGTGCTGTGTAACACGAGAATGAACCTCATTGGCTCTTGCAGAAGCTCAAACATGCCACGTAACAGGAGAATGAACCTCATTGGCTCTTGCTCAAATGTGACGCGTAACACGAGAATGAACCTCATTGGCTCTTGCAGAAGCTCAAACATGCCACGTAACAGGAGAATGAACCTCATTGGCCCTTGCAGAGGCTCAAACGTGCTGTGTAACACGAGAATGAACCTCATTGGCTCTTGCTCAAATGTGACGCGTAACACGAGAATGAACCTCATTGGCTCTTGCGGAAGCTCAAACTTGCCACGTAACAGGAGAATGAACCTCATTGGCTCTTGCGGAAGCTCAAACGTGCTGTGTAACACGAGAATGAACCTCATTGGCCCTTGCAGAAGCTCAAACGTGCCACGTAACAGGAGAATGAACCTCATTGGCTCTTGCTCAAATGTGACGCGTAACACGAGAATGAACCTCATTGGCCCTTGTGGAAGCTCAAACATGCTGTGTAACATGAGAATAAACCTCATTGGTTCTCGCACATCAAGGAAACATGCTTGAGCTTCCATTAACCACAACTGATGTGTGAGATGATGAATGTTTATGTGAATAAAAAATGTGAATAATAGCCTAAATTAAATCTGTTCATCATATAAAGCGATCGCCTATCTTGAGAAATAATTTGGACTAAATCTCTCAATTCATATGAATTAGTTTTATGATCTCTTAATTAACTTTTTGAAGCATCAAAATGGTAGTTGCATTGCTTTCAATGGATTTTTCAGATTTCATCAAAAAGATCTTAATATGTGTTCTGAAGATGAATGAAGGTCTTGGAACGACATGAGGGTGAGTAAATGATGACAGAATTTTCATTTTTGGGTGAACTATCCCTTTAACATTCATTGTCATTGTTACTGTGGCTGCAATGAACCTCATGGGGGCGATAGAGATACTAAATTCTTATGTCATTAAACTCGAGTTTTACATTTAAGTACTTTCTTAGAGTATTTTTTCTGTCCTAAAGTTTGAGCAACTGTTAGAAACAAGCGTTCTTAAAAGAATATTTATGGAAAATCTTAATGATTTTTAAGATTTCTCACCTTCCTCAGTGCAACATTGCTTGAATGTTTAGGGGCCTTATTCATAAAGCTCGAGCAGAATAAGTAAATAAACAAAACATTTTGAAATAAACAGTTAGGTTCAATTTAAATGCTGAATGATGTTTTTGAACGATTCGGCAGAAATTTGTTCTGATTCATAAATGAAACGCTAGAATTGCGAGGACGACGTAACATTGAGAGAACATTTGAGGAACGTTTTTGGAACATTTCACACACCGTAAATGGAATCTTTGTAACACGTTTTAGAACAAAAACTCATTATCTTTGATAAACAACAGTGTGAATCACTAATAAACACTATGGACTCCAGGACAAAAGGTGCGGGGTCCATGCCGAAGCGTACAGTGCCCAGATGGACAATAAAGACTTCTTTTCCATGAACCCTTTTCAGAAGGGCTAGAACACTGAGGCGGCGTTCATCAGCTCAGGTCTTTCTCAACCCCTTACAAAGCTTCATTCTGGGTAATCCTTTGGACAAATGAAGAAAATGGGAGAGAGTAATGAAAAAAAAAGTCGCCACCTTCACCTCAGCCCAGCGGGGGACACAAAGGTAGAAGACCTGAAAAGCTCAGAGCAGAACAAAGGTGCGAACGCTCGTCTAAAGCCCCCAGAGTTACTTAGTGACAAGAGAGTGACATGGAAATAAAGAAAGAGAGGTGGATATAAAAGGCAGAGGAAGAAAAGAAGGATGGAGAGGGTTAAAGAAAGACGGAGTGGAAAAAAACACAGAAGAAGTGGTGGTGTTGTGGAGGGGGGGTAAGGTTCTGTAATCCTGGAATAGTGGTAGTCAAGCATCTCCATGGAAACAGGCACAAAGGCCTGTGGTTTCCTATTGATGGCTAATTGTATTCTTCACAGCTCTTTTGTTAATTGTTGTCTGCCCAGCTCCTACTTCCTGCTGGGCCACTACACAAAGGCAGGAACAGAGGGGATTAGAAATGGCACATCGGCTTTGCGCTCTCACCCCTGCGCTGCGATGGCTAGTTGTGCGTGCGCTGGGGGGAAAAAGAGATAGAAAGAGACATAAAAACGCAGGTTTGGAGCGCTTTGAAGGACTCCGATGATTCAGATCGGCTAACCGGCCCCCGTGCAAATGTCACAAGTGGGGGGACTGTGATGGAGCCCCTCGTTACAGAGAACTTTAACACAATGACGCTGCTGTTGGAAAGGTCTTAATTGAGGGTTTGCTCAAAATGTTTAAGTATTGCGTGTCAGGATTTACAGCTTCGGCAAGCATGGATATGGCACGCCACTATTTTTCTGTCATAACACATCTCACACTTGTTTTAAAAAATAAATACAATTTTTTGTATATCTTTCCTCATAATATTAAAGCTTTTTTTAATTTCAGAATTCATTATTTAAACTAATTTTTCTCCCAATTCTTTAGATGACACACAACACGCATCAATAAATTTAGCACCTAATGTGTCAGTTCACCAAGAAAATGTCACTTATGTCACTGCAAACCATCAAAACGAGTTACTTTTGCCTTGAAAACTGTCAAAAAAGCACTAAAGTTTAAAAAAACTAAGTTACCTGGTTGCCTTAAAATTTTGAGTTCACTGAAATTAAAAAATTTGAAAGGCGATTGGTTTAATCAACAGAAACTCGAAATATGTTATCTGAACCACATTAATTATTGAAGTTGATTTGACAAAAGAAAAAATGTGATAACAAATCGAGAAAATATATATTTTTTTATTTTATGGGTTTATGGTAGGATTATACTGAAATTGAAAATATTTTTTTTTAACTAAAAGTATAAAAATGCATGTTATCATGTGCATAATTGTGTGCATTAAAGCTACATTAACCTTATAAAATCACATTAAACAGCAGGCACTCATGGACTCAGCATCTCCCTATCCCCCTTCAAGGATTCCAGCATTTTTCCTTTTACCAAGGGAAACCCGGAGAGAAGAGCTTTCCCTTTAAGAGGGAGGTGAATGACAGGCAGCAGGACCGAGAATGTTGGAAACTGAACACCAGAAAGTCAGTGTGGAGTAAAGGGAGGCTGGATCGGAGAGAGTGCGACGTATTCATCAGCTGTGCGCTTACAGTCTCAGGTTTTGCTGTAAGCCGTTGATAGACAGAGGCGTATTATTCATTGACACGAGGAAACCACATTTGCATGCGGCGTTATCGATTCTGCGGGCCCAGAGACTACGGAAAGACTGAAGGAATAAAGTTTGGGGAGCGCAAAGCGCAGCGCACAGTTCTTTCGGAGTTGGTAAGTGGGGCAAATGGCGCTTTGTTTGAAACTTTACGCACAAATGTTTGCACGTTTGTGTCTGTTTGTAGTGGGATATAGTAAAACTAACAGAAGTAGATGATCCGGACGAGAATTTTGGTACACTGTCATCTACTTGAATTACCTTGGCGTGAGTTTTACACATCCGTGAAGTCAAAATGTCCCAGTTTTATGAACCTGCAGAGTAAACAAATCTCGTTTTGACTAATATTTCTGCATCAAACGAACTCGTTTCTCCTGAAAGTGTCCTGTGGAGTGCCAGGACTGCATGTTTATGCACACGGTTGAATGGGAAATGACAACCTGCGTTCAACATGTTCTCAGTGAATTATTATTAACGTGTGCTGAAAATATATGTAAAGTAGCTATTTAACCTTAAGGGCATTGCAGCTCATTATTGTAGGCTACGTTAAGAAGCAGTTCTTAGTTGTTTTGGTTCACAGAAGTTCCTGCTCAATTTGACATGAACTTTAACGCATATGTTTGAATAGGAAATTAAAGGAGTTATGAATGCACGCTTTTCCAAATACATTTATGTTTTAATCTCATATTGAGGTGAGCTAACACTATAACTTTCTACAAACATTTTTTAATTTGTGTTTTTATCTTCTTAGGTTGCTTTGTTTTGGCTTGTCTATGAAAGTGAACTGAATAGTGACCAATGGGTCTACTAGTGATTCATGTGCTTAAAAGTGCATATAACCAAGAACTTAAAGGTACTTTTTAGCCTCTAATGAAGGAAATTAAAGTAATTTGCATCTCTCATTAGTAGTGGTTGGCGGATATTGGCCTTTCAGTGGCAGATGTCGATATCTAAATATTAGCTGGCAGATGTTATACAATTTAATGACCGCAGATAAGATGCACACAATTAAATCTATCTTACACTATATAAATTAGTTTATTTAATGATTTATAATTATTTAATAATGCATTTAATATTATATCAGTCTAATAATGCATTTAATATATATCAGTCTATCACTGTCTCAGTAGATGAGAATGACTGTATCTGATTTCAATGTATTTTCAAAATTTTTTTTATTTTTTTTTAATTTGGACACCTGCTAAAAGTTGCTATTCAGGCAGCCGGTCTCACAGATTTTCTGTTGATCTCTCTGTTAAAGAATATCAGCCTTCCGGAATAACCAGAAAGCAAAGCACCTCGGGGCAGACCGACTGTGGCGCAATCGCTGAATAGGTGTATAACTTTGATAATGAGTTCTAAGTAGACGTTTTATTGTCTCCGTTTGTGCGTGCAAGGTTAAATAAGCCTGTCCTGCCAGAGCAGGCAGCATATCCCGTCCGTATCCCGCCAAGAACGTCCAGCACCTGAGTTGTGCACCTCCATTGTGGCGGGCATGTCGACAGATCATTAAAGGGGAAGTTGGCGAAGTGGTCGCGAGTGTTTGTCTTCACAGTGGCTGACTGCACACAAAGCTGCCTGTCAGCTGGGAGTCTCTGACCTTTTGCTCTTCCCCTCGTTTCTATCCATCTTATATTTACGCTATGCCTTATTTTCCTTTTTTGCGTCCCTCTCTCCATTCTTATCGATCTCTTTGTATATTTGTACGCTCAGTTTGAGAGGTCAGGAAACCAGTGGTGGTTCTCTTTAGCTGTCAGCGGGTCTATACATCCGGTCTCTGCAAAGTCTTGAGCCCAGATCACTTCATAAGCTGATTTATACGAACTCTGTTGTGTTCTTATCTGACAGTCAAGGCTGAAGTATTCTACTTGATGGCAAACATGCTAAAAAATGCATCGCTCTTCTGGTTTCTAGTGGTCGACGAATAGGGGTTTTCCAGTGACTGATACCTAGATTGAAGTGTGGCTGTTATCGTAACACAATTTTTGATGGGAAAAATATGAAAGGAAAACACTTATTTTTTATGCAATATTTACTTGTGATTTACTAAATGAATCTGAAGTTGTTGTTCATCCATTGACACAGCTGTTGGGATTTTCCAATTAACGCAATCCTGTTCAAATCATCCAAATGGACATTTATCAATCATTTACTCGTGTCTATATCAAGGCTGACACATTAATAAGCTCTAAATAAACACTTTCACTCACCATTGTATTTCTTTGTCATCTCATATTTTCAGCTGGATGATTCCATTAACTTTAACCTCTGTCGATGCCACGTTTGTTAGCAAAATGCAGCCAGTCACAGACTCAACTGTGAAGTATAAATACAGGAAAAGTTTGAAAATATAACTTCTGCTGAAACCTTTGCATTTTTGATGGACGTGACAATATTTCCCATAGGGTAGAGAGTTTAGCTAGGACAGGCGAATGAACAAAAGTCTATTCTTTCTGTTAGTCAAACTTTGACCTCTTCTGCTCGGGGCTGCATTGTTTCATGTGTCCTATTGAGCCGGGGTTTGATGAGAGAGAGACAACAATAGCTTGTTAAGGGAGTTTTTCAGGGCTCGCCACAACATCAATGAAATCAAACAGAGCAGGCCGGAGAAGCTCGCGCTGATAAATGCATTCGATCATTGCGGCTGTCCATCAAATCATCTTCACGCTTTGAGTGCAGCTCACTGACTGCCTTTCTGTTCAGACGCTCGTGTTTGCAGTCAAAGGGCTCAGTGTTTTGGGGGCCTGTCAGAAATATGGAACGTAATTTTATCTGTACAAATGTCAAAACTTTGTTAGATTACTTTGTAAATTCCAGCTTACTATTGTTGGTGTGTTTCTGTTGATGCAAGTTTAATGTTTGGGAACATAGAAGAACATGCTATCTTGTCCAAAATGGTTTCCTTTTTACTTGCAAAACTTTCAATTCAAATGTCATTTTGATTTGCTTTAAATCACTGTTTCTAAGAAGTGCAAATGTCGAAAATGTGCATGTTTTCTTGCTGTGTTTGAAACATTTATCACATTGAGCACATTTTTGTAGATCCATCTTAAGTCTATAGCACCTTAAACGTCTATAAATAATCTCTAATAGCAAGCGTCTTGTCCGAAATGGTAAAATCGCTTTCCGCACGTGAGAGGTGTCAACTGGAAAGTGCCATGAGACTTTCACTCTTCGCCTACGTGTTCCCAAAAACCTCCAGTTTTTGTTCCACCTACCCTCTCTCTTTACCATGAGATGATCTCAGACCCACAGCGGAAATTAGACAGGCCTCCATTAGAACATTAGAACAGAGAAAGTTTCAGCAATCTGACAGCCGCCCATCAAAACGCACATCACTCTCTGGATTTTGTCATAACGGTGATCTCAGCCACTTTAGGTAAGACTTGCTATGCAACTCTGCGTGCTTTGTGTTCAGTTTTGCATTAAGTTTTGCATGCTTTTACACATTTCTATTTTTTTTAATTGCTCTTTAGTGTTATTAAGAATATTTTAACAATGGTAAAACAATATTTTTTCTTTGCATCTTTATTTAATTTGGGTGGCACATTTATTCTGCAGCATTATTTCGTGCCAAAGGTTTTTTATTTTTTTTAATTTAATTAATTAAAAATGCCAAACTAATTAATAATTTTAATTTAATTTAATTTAATTTAATTTAATTTAATTTAATTTAATTTAATTTAATTTAATTTAATTTAATTTAATTTAATTTAATTTAATTTAATTTAATTTAAAGCTGTACGTCTTAAACGTGATATTTTTTTGAGTTTTTTTTAACTACCAAGCAGGTTTGATCCCTTGTGCCGTTGTTGGACTTTTTGAAATTTTTTCGCGTGTGTGATTGTTCTGCACCAAGTTCTGAGATTTATTAAAGAAAGATGGGCAAAAGGTGAACTTTCATGTGATGCAGGCTTGAACATGACTTTGACTTGGACTGAATATGCTGGTTTGGGTGTGAGCTTAAACAAAAGGTTTCACATAAAAGTTTCAGGGGCAAATTGCAGGGTGGATTTATTGCCCTGAATGTATAATTGTTTAAATTAGCAGAAGAATTATGTTGAATGAAATGAAAATTGAAAGAAGACAAGGAAAAGCAAACATGTATCCACTCTTCAAATCTTGTTTGGGTAATAGAAAGTTTCCCATGGCTCCAGATTGTAGTTTCTAGCATGTGGACAATATGGTAAAAACGTCATTCAAAATGACTCAAATTGGCATAATTCCACTTAGTTAAAATTTTCTGGTAATTTATAATATAATAGAGTATTTTCTGGTAATTTAGACCAGTTTTCACTTTTTTTTAATTAACTTTAAATTGCATACAACTGTATAATTTTTTTCTAAACGTTTTTATTTCCTACAGAAACACTATTAATATATCTTATTCAAATGTAAACATCATTGTCTTTACACAAGAAGTATAAAAAAGCCACACCAAATATAAAACATGCTATTCAGCTCAATCATTTACATTTATCTGAATAATAACGTCAGTGCAAATATTGTCAACAGATTTGTGTGAGCTTCATTTGTTTGTTTGTCATGTGTAAAAACACAAATATCTTGCTATCCTCTCTCTCAGTTGGATAAACTGTCATTCTAATACAGTAAGGCCGCTTTCAGTTGTAATGAATGTGACCAGGAAATAATCCCGCAGTCATTTGCATGAACTCCACCGGTCTCTGCTGTGAACTTTGAGAACACTGCGTAGTGTTCCTGCGGGTTGATATTTTAATAAACTACCACAGCCTCACGATTTGTTTTTTTACAAATTAATCAAGGATTGTTATTTATTAATTCTCAAACAAACAGCCCACAGATTACACTGGGTAACTTGAATGACAGTTATTTTGAGGTTTGCAAGGTGACTGGTTAAAATCTTAGATGTGTTGTAATTTGTGGTCTGAAAGTCCCCTTTTACTGGCTCTGAATACTGTTAGCTTGATGTCTTTGAGGCTCTTTCCTAATATTAGGAGATCTTATTATAGACTGTTTTGCATTTCGGCACACTTTAAACATCCTGCATGAAAAATACTTTTTTTTTGGGGGGTCTTCGAGACCTCGTGATTATGTGCATAATTTGTGGTAAACAGAGAGGTAAATTATATTACTCAATCAATCATAACTTTTGATTAGTTCAGAGGAACGTATTAAAAGATTAGAAAGGGAAAATAAGACATGAGTTTTATACATTTTTATTGTTTCAGTGCTATTAGACCTCAAACATAAAAACCTCTGATTAAATTAGTTATGAAATGCTGCCTTTGCTAATTACCATCATGTCAGACTCTTTGACAAATATTTTTTTAACCATGTTGTCTGACACCTGAGCTTTTCAGTGAAAGAGAAATAGCGTGTTTAGTTCCTCCTCAGATCCCAGTTGACTCATCACTAACGTAGAATCACAGAAATGTATCATTTACGACTTACAGAGAAAGCAATTTTAATGTAGTGAAAGCGTGGGGGAAACGACTTTGTCAGAAAGCTGTCGATTTATGTCACTGTACGTATGTGCTGACAAATATCAGCTCTCTAGAGTTGAACCACATTTTAAAGGTTGGGATTTAAATGTAAAAGTCTTTAAAAGACTTTCTTGAAAGTTTCTGTTTGGTGGAGCGACCAGGGAGCATCATGACAATATCAAGCTGAAATATTGAATTTCTCTAGAGAAAAGTACATCATTTTACTGCTGACTTAAATAACGTGATTATATTAAAGTTTGCACTTTGCACTGTTCAAAAATATAGCTAGGTTTTTTTAGAAACGGGGGTTGCGTGTGTACGTAAGTGGGAGTGTGTGTATCTCTCGCCTCTGCTTGCTTGTGCAAAACGTTAAAGGAGCTTCTCTGAGATGTTATCAGAAAGTGTGATACTGCATACAGATGTGGCTTCTAAATACAAGCTCAACATTTGTTAGCAGAGACACTTTTTCCAGTCGCTCCCTCTCGTGCTGCATTTGCTCTGCCTTTCTCTCGACATTCTTCGCTTTCGTGATTTAGAGTTTGTTTGTGCCATATTTGCCTGTTATTTCAGGTTCGTTCAGATTATTTTCAATGTTGAGAACATCCAACACATGCTTTTAGAGTTGATTTAAAGTTTAATAGTTAACCAAAAATGAAACTTTGTCTTCATTTCAAACCCATATGGTGAATTTTTTTAAAGAATCAATGCAACAGTTTGTTGCAACCACTTCAATCAAGCTCAAAAACTGCAGAAAAAGTGCCATGAGGGTGAGAAAATAAAGCTAAAGTGTTCATTTTTGGGTCAACTACTCCAATCTCATAGAGAGAAAACTTCTCAAAAGCAGAAGTGAACTTGATGTTCACTCAGTTGGAGGAGGTTGAACCCATCTATTGGCATAATTCTGGGTTTTGCTTTCATAACATCCCAAACAATTCCATCATATCCTTTTGGTCTTCCTCCGTCATGCCTCCTTCTCCCACCCTTGTTTCTCTATTAGCCGTTGTTTCTCAGTCGTGTGGTGAGTGTGTATCCTGTTTTTGACAGCAGGAGCCCACGTGCTCCGTCCTGCGCCGGTGAAGTGTCCGGCGGGGTGGGGAGGGAGGCGCGGGGTCTCAGGATGTCCTGAGAGGTGAAGGTTTCGTCTTCCTTTCCTGTCTGGGTCCTCACGTTGAGCGATGGAGCTCCGCTATCTGCCCCATCTGAAAGTACTGCCAGGTGGTACTACGGCGAAGAGGGAACGGTTGAGTTTCTGCCTTGTTTTAGATTGACTGATTTGTTCTACGCTGAAAAAAAAATTGGCCTAGGATTTTATTTGAAACAATTTTCAATCAGAAATTGCTATTAAATTGAACAAAAAATAATTATTAAAGGGCAATATTAGGCTACTTAAACATGAAATTCTTTAGTAAGACGGAACAATCCAACAATCTTTAAAAATCTTTTTTTTTTTTTTGTATTTTTAAGTAGTTTGTGCAAAAATTAAGCTTCTTTCGTTATTTAGGCTACTCACCCGTTTACCATAGTTTTGTGTGAGGAACCGAATAGTTCACCCAAAAATGAAAATCATCCCTACTAGGTGTATATGACTTTCTTCTTTCAGCCGAATCGGAGTTACACCGTGTAATAATATGCGATAAAAGGTAGCTTTCCCATGTTAATCCGCGACAGCGACACGCAACGTTTCTATTTTAGAAACTTTTTTTTTTTTTTTTTTTTGCGACGTCGCGGCTGGATCAACAACACAAATTTTAATATAATTTTAATATAATGATGAAATGGTGTAATATTCATTCATTTGTATTATGTAGGCCTACTTATCCATTTTGTTGCGAATGCCAGTAACTTGCCGAGAGAGCCCGCCCACGCGCTCATCTGATTGGCTGTGATTTTTGATTGACATTATCACGTCTGAAACGCGTCACTTCTGGTGTGGACAGCCAAATTGTTTGTTGCTGGAATCTGTCGGTGCGTTCCAAACGGGATATATCGCCCTCCAAAGGGCACTTCGGAGTGAAAATAATCATGGCCGCCATGTTGAAAGATCGTTAGAAACCAAAGTGCTCAAAACTGGCCACTTCAAAGATTTCAAAGGGTACAACTGATGGACACTTCGGGCCCCCATGATCCTTTGCACAGGGAAGTTCTTTGACGTCACAGAATGGGTACAGGAGGTTATAGGAGTTTGATTTTACTGTATATTTGTATGATTCTTGAATAAAAAACAAAAAAAGGAGTTTGATTTTACCTATAAATTTATATTATTTTTCTTTACTACTGTAATATGTATATGAGTTAGATCTGGTACATTATTATGGTCAAAACGACATTGTACTTCAACAAAAATACTTTACAGCTCCCTTTATCAGTCCATTCAAATGTTTAAAATACATAGGCACAAAATAGCCTACATGCGATAAACCTAAAATAAATAAAAAACTAACACTAAACAAATGGCGCAGCTTGCACAATTTGCTCATCTTTGATTGTCTCGTTAAGATGACGCAGAAGTGCGTTCCAAAAGAAGAGGTTTTTTTTACCCCTACACCCTTCATCCCTTCGAAGCTCTCACTCCGGAGGGTAAACCCTTTGAAGGGATTAGGGCATAGGGATGAGCCCTTTCCGAATGGAACGCAGGGTGTACTTTTTGAATGGGAGAAAGTGTAAAGCGCAATATGGCGGAATAAGTCCCGCCTTCTAAATAAGAGCCAATCGCCGACTGGTAAAGCCATCGCGTCACTTCAGCGGCCATTAGAATTGCCGGTTTCTATAGAAACAGTCAGACCCGTGCCTCCTTAAAGTCCCTTTAAGACAAGTCATTTCACTCGGTGGCCATCTTTGAAACGCCTCTCGGGAATCCTGGGCATCATGCCCTATCTCTTTGAATGGGGAAACATCAAATTCTCCAAAACTGTTCACCAACCTTACGATTAAATTTCATATTTGAAATCACCAATGAAATCTAACAACAACCGGCTCATACATTTAGTTTCTAAACGCTCGAATCATGACAAAAAACTGTATTTTTCAGGCTGGATCAAGTTAATGCGCATGTGCAGACCTAAATGCGCATCTCTTCGGAGGCGCGCGTCTGACTGTTTCCATAGAAACCGGCAATTCTAACAGCCGCTGAAGTGACGCGATGACTTTACCAGTCGGCGATTGGCTCTTATTTAGAAGGCGGGACTTATTCCGCCATATTGCGCGTTATACTTTCTCCCATTCAAAACTATACGAGTGACACGTCTTGTGTTATTCTATAGTCTTTGATGATGCCCAGGATGCCCGAGAGGCGTTTCAAAGGTGGCCGCCGAGTGAAATGACTTGTCTTAAAGGGACTTTGTCTTATCGCACCGCATCTGGTTAGGACGCGGTACTATATTAAATAATATCCTGGCTCTTCCCAGTTTTGTAGTGGCATTGAATAGTGTCCAAAAAGTGCATCCATCCATCATAAAAGTAATTCATATGACTCCAATGGGTTAATAAAGGCCTTCTGAAGCGAAGCGATGGGTTTTTGTACTTTACTCGACTCTCTCAGTTATTATAGTTTATAAAGTTTTAAATATGGATATTTTTCTTACAAAAACCCATCGATTTGCTTCAGAAGGCATTTATTAACCCACTGGAGTCATATGGAGTACTTTTATGATGGATGGATGGATGCACTTTTTGCACACTGAAAAAATATTGGTATATGATTTGAAACATTTTTCACTCAGAAATTGCCTGTTAAGTTCATAAATAATTCTGAAGAATCTGCAAGTAACGCAGTGAATTAACCATGAAGTTTTGAAGTAGAAAGACTGAAAAAGTTTTTTCTTGTAAAAACTACTCTAATAATGTTTGTTATACAAATCGAAAAGGTACACAAAGATTTCGAACATACAGTAGCACATACATCATAAGGACTACTTTTATGGACCTTGACAGCTTGAACATTGTGCAAAATATCTCCTTTTGCATTCCCCAATTTTAAAATGACATGAGGCTGAGTAGATTATGAATGAACTGTCCTTTTAAGATATTGTTTTGGAGCAGTGGACTGTCCTAAATCATTCTGGTTGTGGTTTTTAAGTAGGTTTTAAACACTACAAGGTTATCCTCAGCACCCGCTGCTTCCCGACAGATCTTCACTTCGGCCTTGAGACTGAGACCTGCGGTTGCTTAGAATTACCTGTTGTGTTCCTCGTAGCACAAAACGGCCTGATCTGGTCGCCATGACAACCCCACAGATGCACCGTCTTTTCTCAAAAGACCCCTAACTCGTTTCAAAGGCCCGTAGACATTCAAGGACGTGCCAGCAAGACCCAGAGCCTTCTGGAGCTGGTGATGTTATGATCCGTACCTTTGGATAACAACATCTAATGCGTCGCACACAAACCGCTGCACGGACACACACTCGTATGCTTATATAAAACAAAATGAAAATGGTCCATTTGAATCAAGATTGGACATAAAAGTGTGCCAGGCTTAGAAAACAGCACATTTTAATGTCTTTCGCTTTTGTCTTTCTTTGCCTGAAGGGGGTGGCGGAAGGTTTTTGTGCAGCTTTTTTCGCAAAGGGGGCCCTTCACTAACATCTTTTATTCCCTTTCTCTTGTTATATTTCTTTATTCCAAGTGTGTTTTGTACTCGGCCTCCTTTCATTGCCCCCTCCTCTTGTCTCTCAGATAAATGCCACACTAGCCTTTCACTTGGCGCCACAATAACCGGACTGTTTTAGGCCCAGAGAGGCACAATGAAAGAGGCTGCTTTTTAACCTGCGCTTCTCAAAAGCACAAGGAGGAAAAAACGGCGGCGACCCACTCTCCTTTCTTTCTCTTCTCCCTCTCTTTTGTGTTCAGAGCGTGGTCGTACCATCATCCCATTTATACGTCTTATTTAGAAGGTCTCAAAAGAACATGAGCCCAAAATTCTGATCTTTAGAGCTGCTTTTGTTGAAAGTCGACTGGAGAAAGTCGCAGACGATGTATGTCTGTGTTGATGTATTGTGCTGATTTATGGGAAATGTACAGTATATGGGTGCTTCTTTAGCTTATGGCCACTTTTGTCTTGGTAGACTTTGGAAAATAAGATTTTAAAATGCACTCAAACTATTTTTTTGTGTCTATTAACAATGCCAGGGGATTTACATGCATCGCATGCAAAGTTATTGCTACTCTAGATTACATACAAATTTACTGATTCCAGATTACATGACAAAAATTGTAGCTAGTAACATAATCCATGTAATGTAATTTGACTACTTTTTGATTACTTTTAGATTACTTTTGATTTGAACAGGATAATCTTGTACCATATTGATATAAAAATACAAAGAGAAATTCATTTTTTCTTTATCATCAACAACATGATGTTTGGTTATATAAGCAGTAGGTTATATAAACATATATAAGCAGTAGGCTTTTTTAGAAAGGAAAATTTGAAAGTAGCAGTAGTGAGAATCAATGAATTATGAATAATTTACCGCCATTCTGAGAATAGCATGTAATCAATGAAAAGTAACTGTAGTCTAATTACAAGTATTTTTAAATGTAATATAATATAATTATATATTATATATAATAATATAATTAATGTAATTTAATTTATAAAACAGTTAGTTCCTGTCCTTGATTCTGATTGGTCAGTAGCTGGGTTTTATTCACGATAAACACGGCTATGACCGCTTCACCCAACGGTTCTGTGTATCGCTACACAACACCCTTAGCAACCACTCTTAGCAACGTGAACTGTATGTTCTCGGTTGATATTGTTCATTGAAACTTACTTTATTATGTAGAAGAGTATTGTGAGAAAAAGATCGATTTAGCGAGTTTATTACCTGCATTCAGATTTAGCATTTTCCTTCAGGTCAGTCCTACGTTCATAATGAAAAATCAGTTTAAATGTCCGATGTATCATCTTGTCCTTCTAACATTTAAGGGGTTTTCCCGTGACTAACAGCCTAGTCAAAACATTTGTCAGTTGTGTCTTGTTCCATTTTCAAAACAATTCAGTCTCTTTGCAATATAAAAGTCTTCGCTACTGACTGACACACTCATAAAGACAGTCTTTGCTGCCATCTAATGGCGTGAAAATGTAACTTCTGTTGCTGTTGGCGGTCAGGGACTATTTTTTTTCCGGCGGAAGGAAGGCTTTTAGAAAAAGTTTACTTCATGAAAGTTGCATTGATGCATTTTTCTGGCTTTAATATTTGTATTGTGTGGTAACCATTTTATAAAAGCAATAAGGTACTCGAGGCTAGTGTTGTATCGTGAATAAGTCACTGCTTAAGGGGTTGCAGGCACTCCACTTCACGTTGTGTCTAACGACACCCTTCAGCTGTAACTTATTCACGATACAGCACAGCCTCTTGTACCTTATTGCTTACAATACACACTTAAGTAAATACATGTATGTATGTATGTATTTATTTATATATACATAATAAATATACACAGTACACACACACATATTATGTAAACACAGACTTTTATTTTTGATGCGATTAATCATTTGACAGCACTAATTTATTCAAATATTACCCGAAAAACGCACACGATTAATAATAATTATAATATAATATATAAATAATTATATACTATAATATACATATGATAAGTGTATAAAATTACAGCTTGATTGGAAACTACATCCAATGGTAATATTCTTTGAAGTGAATATTTGATTCACTTTTAAGTACACTAACTTTTGATAAAACTTCTTGGCTAGTTTTTAGTCTGGAGACTCTTATCAATTAGTACATGTGTAATAAAGAAAAATTGAAATAAATTTATTATAATCTGCTATTTGTTTTAAAATATATCATTTTAAAAAATGTAGAAAATTATTTAAAAAAACAAAAATAACCATTTGTAGTTGAAGAATCACCAGTACTACTCTTTTTTTTTTTTTTTTTTTTTTTTTTTTTTTTTTAAATTCCAGAAAGATTTAAAGGAAGTTTAATAGCTTTAACAATATCATTATTCAAATCAAAAGTGTATACGGGTCACAACAGTCTGGAGTCTGACAGTCTGATATCACAGTTTCCGGCTCCAAACACAAGCAATCAAAAGCAAACTACAAACAGTGGTGCTCTATTACTGCCATGAAATCATTCATCTTTTTTGAATTGTTAAAATATTGGTGTCTGGGACACTGTGAGTCTTTAAAAGCTTAGCTTAAAGGTGTGCTATAAATGAATAGTGCTCATGAATGGCTGTTGTGATAGTAGAGTAGCGGCTTGGACCAGGAAACGATGTATAGTAAGTCCAGACAACAAACGTATTACACATCTTCATGTCCTTGTGTTTCCTAAACTCCATGTGCAAACCCTGTTGATTTGCATTGTTTTTTCCCTTCCTGCATTCAAAACAACAAGACCGGTGAGTTTAGGCGGGGACTGTCAGGGACTGTCCCCTGCGCGGAAGAGGAAAGTCCATCAAAAAAGAGCTGTTATTGCACAAAACTCAGACCTTTAAAATTCATGAAAATACCTTTGCATGTCTTTTATGTTAGAGACTGTAATGTATGTTTACTACTATGGTTGTTTTTGTTTTTTAGACACGTATGCAGGCTACCGTTTCATTTTATTTCTTGAAATAATGCAACCATTTGTATTACATTTGTTTGTTTGTTTATAAACTAAGTGGCACCATAAAGTTTGCATTATAATATGTCCTATGACGTAAATGCCAAATGAATGTTGTATTCACTATAATTACTACGTGATTAGTTTTAGAGTTTGTAAATCTTGTTTATTAACTATTGTTACAGGCATTGCATAACACACCCTAAAAGTAATGGTGTGATTTTGTTTGTTTGTTTGTTAATGTTAAGAACAATTAATTGATATCATTGTTCTTCCAGAAAATGTTTTGCCTGTAACACAATGCATTTACTTTTTTGTTGATCAACAATTTTATTTCCCCGTATGTATATTTAGTCTTATAGACACATAAGTATACTAGTAGATTTTTTTTTTTTTTCTTCTATACAGAAGTAAATGTTATCAGCATTCAAATCAAAAGAAAAACAAAATGTTCTTTCTATATATGTTTTTTTTTTTTTTTGTCATGTTTATTCTTGGATACCCCTCTCCTATTTCACTTTTACAATGTTATCAAATCCCTATCTGTGTAAAGTACTCAGTGGAAAGTTATAACCGAGGCAAACGTCATGCAAATGCTACTGTTTGCCTTCGCTATAGGGCATAATTTCATGACCGCAGTTTTGCGCATCCGGCTTCGAGAGGCGCCAACTCTCCTCTCAATTCCTGGGAGGTCACTGGCCAGTTTTACTAAAGAGGTGTCCGCCGTCTTCCACACAACAACATGAGTTGCTTCTCCAGGCTTCCACATTGGCAAGTGAACCTGTTTCCAAGAGATGACCCGAAGACAGTGAAAACTAACCACATGCTCTTGAGGTTGGTAGACCGTCTGCGTAGGTCAAGGCTTTGTATCTTTGCTTAGAGTACAGTTACTGGCAGGTGGGTTTGGAAGCTCCTGTTGCTGGATTTCAACAGCTGATTGGACTTTGCGTCGCATGCTGATGGGCTCAAAGCTTACAAACACTTCTGCTTTTAGCTGAAGACACAAAAGTGTTCACCTGTCTTGTCTTAGGGGAAACCTACCATCATCCAGTGCGGTCTGCTGCATTCTCACGTTGTGTCAAGTGCTTGTTTACAACAGGTGTTTGTAAAGTTAGAACGTGTTTAGTTGCTGCATGACTAATTGGCAAGTGCAATGATTTAGGGTGTTTAAAAAGCCTTGTATTTCGAAAAAAGAGCCTTCAAAGTGATGCCACTACAGGTCTTGTGTTCCTTTAATGATCGCTTAGATGTCAGTAAAATAGCGCCTTTGCGCGCTCAGGCTTGATTTTGGCACTCCTGACAGTTTTATTTGTGCTTTTTGACAATGTTTAGAGGCTTGGCTTGTCACAATGCGGAAATTAACCACTTCAATACCATCATAAGGGAAGGGAGAGTTAGAAACAACAAAGAAAACTCGTATTTGCATCAGAGGAGTGCGGGACAGAATGTGAGGCCGCAACACGTTACGACTTGCAAGGCAACTTAAGCTTTTGTCTTGCGCACCCCTGACCGTGGGAAGTATTTCATTTCAGAGGTGTTTTAGCTCAAAAGCAAAGAACCTGGAGGCTGATATAATCTTAGACCACAAAGGTCTGTCAGAGCTCTTTGGAAATGCGTCTTATGGCTCCACATCCGAACAACAGGTAAGAACAAACTAGAGGTGACTTGACTCTTGTAAGACTGACTGGCAGTTACCATCAATCATACTATTGAGTCTTTCTGGCTTGTTTTGCATGTGCTGACATAAGTGCTTGTCATTATATTTCTTATCTCAATTTCCAAGTTATGACACATTCACGTTTTACCAAAATTAAAAGCGATTAAGTACAACGCTGTCGGTACTGACCTTTTGTATTTTTTCTTTTCTTTTTTTTAAACTAATGAAATATTTATGAAAGCCTGTTTTTGAGTGAAAAATAAAAATGTAAAAATAAGTTACAATTATGAGATATAACATTGCAGTTATGAGTGAGAAAAACATATTTTTATTTACTACAATCTTAAAGATCTGGGTCACATTTTGGTTTAGAGTCCAATTCTCACTATCAACTAACTATTAACTGACTTTCACCTCAATAAACTCCTAATTACTGCTTATTAATAGTTAGCAGGGTAGGATTGAGGGATGTAGAATATGGTCACACAGAATAAGGCATTAAAGGGTTAGTTCACCCAAAAGTTATGTCATTAATGACTCACCCTCATGGCATTCCAAACCTGTAAGACCTCCGTTCATCTTCAGAACACAATTTACGATATTTTAGATTTAGTCCGAGAGCTTTCTGTCCCTCCATTGAAAATGTATGTACGGAAGACTGTCCATGTCCAGAAAGGTATTAAAAACATCATCAAAGTAGTCCATGTGACATCAGTGGGACAGTTAGAAGTTTTTGAAACATCGAAAATACATTTTGGTCCAAAAATAACAAAAACTACAACTTTATTCAGCATTGTATTTTCTTCCGGAATCCTTTCCATTGAATTGATTCCATTGAATCCTTTCATCTGTCGGCGTTGGTAATGCACTTTTACGCCGTTGTTTTTGGCGATTAGGACATCCGCTATATGCACACTTACGCACCATTTTTAAAAATATAGCAATACCAAAATGCAAACAATGTAGAATAGCTTGAATACAGCGTGCGTCTCCCTCAGACTGTAAACGAAGCTCGGGCGCACCGGATAACACGTCAGCAGCGTCTTATGTCAGCAGTGTCACTGCGGAGTCGTGAACCCGGATTGACAACAGACCCGGAAGAGAAGACAATGCTGAATAAAGTCGTAGTTTTTGTTATTTTTGGACCAAAATGTATTTTCGATGCTTCAAAAACTTCTAACTAACCCACTGATGTCAAATGGACTACTTTGATGATGTTTTTATTACCTTTCTGGACATGGACAGTCTACCGTACATACATTTTCAATGGAGGGACAGAAAGCTCTCGGACTAAATCTAAAATATCTTAAACTGTTTTCCGAAGATGAACGGAGGTCTTACGGGTTTGGACCGACATGAGGGTGAGTCATTGACATAATTTTCATTTCTGGGTGAACTAACCCTTTAATATGTGCTTTATAAGTAGTAATAAACATCCTAGTAATATGCATGCTAATAAACAAATAGTTAAAAGTGAGAATTGGACCCTTAACTAAGTGTTACTAAGATTTGCATTCAGTTACGTATTGACATTACAAAAAGATCACTATGCTACATACAAAATGTGCAGCAAGGATATCATGTCATTTTGCGTAAAATCTCAGCGGAAAATCTTTTGCGGAAATCCAACTGTTGTTTTTTTACGATGCAACATTCTTCAACACTTGTGCGTGACGAGCATGGAGAAGCTTCGCTTTAGCATTAATCTTCACAAGTCCGTTTAGAGCTTGAGGCTGTGCCATTTTTTGACAGTCAAATCCCTCCAAGCAAATAGCCGGAATAACTCTAGAACTACAAGTGCACTTGGAAGGAGCTGACAAATTCACACTTCCTGCACCTGGTTTGTGGATCAGCGCTCCTCAACTGGAGGAACAGGAATAATTTTAGCCTCGTCACAATAGGAACTTTATAGTGTAGACTTCTTGCAAGTGTTTATTTATAATGCACCAATGGTGGCGGGTTATTTTACAAGGATCTTTCTTGAGTGCACTTGGTTCCCAGGGAAAGGAGGGGGTCTTGTCCTTGGTATCTAAATCTGATTTGGGAAGACCGTATCAAGTTTGTGGTTCATGCTGACAGTGAATCGCAGCAAGAGATCGACCTGAACTGACTACTATCCAAACTTTTAGTTTGTGGCACCTCCTCACAATCAAATCCAATTCCTACGGAAGAGGATTAGGGCCAAGCAATAATAAAAAAATAAAACCATCTTGAGATTAAAGTTGTTAAATTTCGAGAAAGGTCAAAATGAAATGTTGAGAATAAACTCATTAAATTACGGGAAAAAACTCGTTAAGTTTCAAGAAAAAAGTCGAGATAAAATGTTGAGAATAAACTTGTTAAATTACGAGAACAAATTCATTAAATTATGAGAAAAATGACGTTAAATTTCGAGAAAAAAAGTCGAGATAAAATGTTGAGAATAAAGTCATTAAATTGCGTGAAAAAAGTCATTAAATTACGAGAACAAATTCGTTAAATTATGAGAAATTTGTCGTTAAATTTCGAGAAAAAAAGTAGAGATAAAATGTTGAGAATAAAGTCATTAAATTACGAGAAAAAAGTCGTTAAATTATGAGAACATCCTTAATTTAACAAGTTTTTTTTCTCGTAATTTAACGAGTTTATTCTCAACATTTTATCTCAACCTTTTTCTCGTAATTTAACAACTTTAATCTCGAGATGGTTTTATTTTTTTATTATTGCTTGGCCCTAATCCTCTTCCTTAAATCCCTGTACTTTTACACACAAACTTTTGTTTGCTTTGGGGTCAGGCAAATACACGAACAGAAAACTACGCCCTTCTGCCCAAACCTACCAAGGCTTAACCAATTTCATCTATGGTACATTGGCAAATCACTACTTGAAAAGAACAGATTGGTCCATTGAATTATTTTCTTCCAACAATTCAACTAAGTTGCTCAGCTTAACAGAAAACATTCGAGCTAAGCACTCAACCTTCCTCTTGTGTCTTAATGTAAACGTACAGGCTGCTTTTGTGTTTTTAGAGTGGATGAAAAAATACAGGAGGAACTGGAATCGGCCCACATTTTTTTTTCTCTGCCACGGACCATCGGCACATTCCGTTTGTATTGTTACCCTGCTGTGTTTCCTGCAGCCTATTGCTTTTGTCCATGTCATGCCCATTGTTTAAACTTCCTTTGTTCTTTCTCTGTAACAATGGGCATTATATATATATATATAGAGAGAGAGAGAGAGAGAGAGCTAGAGAGTGAAAAAGAAAGGGAGAGATGCATTTTCCCTTGTGTTTGTTTTCTTTGGGTTGTCTTGTGTTTCTTTTGTCGTGCAGAGCGAGGGAGGAGGTGGAGGAGAGGTGTTTATAGACCTCGGCTAATTTTGAAATTGCCTTCTCTTTCTTTCTTTCTTTCTTTCTTTCTTTCTTTCTTTCTTTCTTTCTTTCCGTCACTCTCTCCGTCTTGTCCTTTAGTGCAGAAGGTTTTGGTGTGCTACTTGAGATGGCCAGATACTTGACTAGAGTCTGGCATCTGTTTTCTGACAGTATGTTGACAGATTTGAACAACTCGGACGTGCACACACACAACACAAACTCGCACTAATATCCTCTCCCGACACCGAGCGGCTCCTGAGCCCTGGAGACCCCGAATAAGTGGCTTCGGTGAAAGAGTTTGAATGGGGCGGCCTGTGTCTGGGCTCCACAAAAACCCTTCTGTTCCTTATGCAAAGCAGTCAGCTGTTTTTTTTTCCCCTGTGGTCTCTCTGTTCTTCCCAGACAGTAGCCGTACAAAACCGGAATACCCTTGTTAGTAATGCAGTCTGACATGGTTTCTTGCTGAAATGTGAATTCAACATGAAATTGTTTTATGCACTGCATTTTACTTCGGTAATGTGATGTATTTCTGGGTGAAACCGAAAATTTAGTAGGGAAACATGTAGAGCGGGACTAGATTTTATCTATCAGCAGTTGATCGGATACTCCAAAGTGTCTCTATATGACAGTTGGATGGGAGGGGTTGAAAAATAAGAGGGCTTGATGACATCAGCTGAAAAGCAAAGTCGTTTCAGAGGCGGAGCAAGTTGTTTTCTTTTGAATAACAAGCTCTGATGAATTTTATTTTTAGTTAATTTTTTGGTTTTGCAGAATGTGTGAGCCCAGTCCACCTGCTCTGCATCCCCATGCCAAGAGCAATGTGACCATGGTGGGTGTTGGTATCAAGCTTGAAGACGACGAATTGGGAGGTAGAGTTGTCAACCGGGAATCCTCTCCGGTCTGCGATTGGTCAGTTCGGCTGCCCTCGGACAGAGACGACTCCGAGAAGTCAGCTTCACATAACATACACTCCTCCTTGGTATGACCTGAAGTTTTATGATATGTTTACGAATTTTAGTCTTGTTTTATAAATTAAAGTTATTTGCTATCAAGTCGGCTTTGACCTTTTCCCCATGCATGTTTTTTATAAACATGCATGGTTTCTGTAGTGCGGGTTTGTTTAACTTCATCGTTCCTGTGTTCTTCAGGAGAGTTCTCCCAGTAAAGAACCGCTACGATCGCACACACCTGCCAGTCAAGATGGAGGCAGCCGAGCCCACGAGAAGACTGACAGCAAACCTAACGTCAGTGAGGGTAAGGCCAACGGTTCCTTTATAAAAAAATAAGGTCTTCGTAGAGGGCTAATTAGCCTATTCGCACTCGGTCCATGGTGTTCCAGTGTTTCAATGCTGTTGTTTTAGAGCATTTTGAAAGACGTTTTGTGCTTTAATTTTGATGAAGTGGTTTGTCCATGTAGGAGCCGGTCGCTTTTAAAGGGTTAGTTCACCCAAAAATGAAAATAATGTAATTTATTACTCACCCTCATGCCGTTCCACACCTGTAAGACTGTTGTTCATCTTCGGAACACAAATTAAGATATTTTTGATAAAGTCCGATAGCTCAGTGAGGCCTCTGTTGACAGCAAGATAATTAACACTTTCAATGCCCAAAAAGGTACTAAAAACATATTTAAAACAGTTCACGTGACTACAGTGGTTCAACCTTAATGTTATGAAGCAACGAGAATACTTTTTGTGCACCAAAAAAACTAAATAATGACCTTATTCAACAATATCTAGTGATGGGGGATTTCATAACATTAAGGTTGAACCACTGTAGTCACATGAATGAGTTTTAAATACATCTTTAGTAGCTTTCTGGGCATCTGAAAGTGTTAATTATTTTGTTGTCAATGGAGGCCTTACTGAGCCATTGGATTTGATCAAAAATATCTTAATTTGTGTTACAAAGATGAATGAAGGTCTTACGGTTGTGGAATGACATGAGGATGAGTAATTAATGACAGAATTTTAATTTAATGCAGTTTACACTGAGATGATCCAAATTCCTCTTTTGTTTCAAGCTAATTGAAGCATGTCAGTGGTTTCATTTGTATGATACTTTTCAAAGCATGCTCCTTGGTTATTAAAGAGTCCTCAAGTGTTTTCTCAAATAGCTTTCCTTTTGTATTCACCCATTCCCTGGTATTGTTTAATTATCTATTTTTCTTTTGTTATAACTGTGGTTTTAAGCTCTAGTTTTTTTTAGTACAGCATTTCTCTCATCTACATGAAAAAAATGATCTTCTCTGTTGTGTCACTCTTTGTTTCCATAACTATGCTTCATTATATTAGGTACATCTTGTATATTTTAGACTAAAATAAAATGTAATATATTTTTTATAAAAAATATTTAAATGTATATTTTGCATCATTTATCCAGGAGTTCATTTTAAATAATTAAAAGTTTTTTCTGTTAATTGTTTTTGATATAATATTTTTAGTGATGCCCACAATTGAAAAGCTTCTGAATACGGACTGGAAAGAAAAGTTCCTTGGGAAGGGTCTTCAGGGCAGCGTCAACCTAAAAGGTGATTTTTCTTTTCTTTTCTTTTTTTTAACTGCATACACATTACATACACTTTGTCTTGCAAATCATGTGTTGTATGTGTGTTTCCATTGTGAATGGTTCATCTCATATTTGTTTTTCACTGACACCTTCTGTCTGACCACCAGCATGTGCGTATGTGTTTACAGGAACCCCAGAGAGTCTGGCAGAGAAGGAGCTTCAGTTGTTGTTGATGATAAACCAGCTCTCTGGTTTGCGAGAGCAGCTGCTAGGAGCTCATTCTGAGCAGAGGAATATGGCTGCTCTGCTGCTGGAGAAACAGCAGCAACAGATGGAATTGGCAAGACAGCAGCAAGAACAGGTGTGGAGACACTTTTAGCTGAACAAGTGACAAGGAAAAAGATGGAGCATTTGAAGAGGAACTGCAAAATAGCAGTGTTATTTGAAGTGAATTAGTTTGATTTCTAAATGCTGATTCTGTTTTAGATTGCCAAACAGCAGCAGCAGCTGATACAGCAGCAACATAAAATCAATTTACTGCAGCAGCAAATTCAGGTGAGTAACCTTGTAGTTTACTTCACTGTATGAACTACTAGAAACTGGTTAGCATCTTAAAGGAATACTTCACCTAAAAATGCAAAATCTAATCTAATATCTCCTGTTTGTGTTTTAAAGTCAGCATAAAATGGAAGTTGCTATAGTCTTTTCTTCCTTATTGTGACGTATATACTAGTGTAACAGCTTCTGGAATGAGAAAAAATGTAGGGCGGGACTAGATTGTGTCCTCGGGAATTGATTGGATCGAAGTTGGGTGTTGCTTACTAAATGGAGGCAGATCTGAATGCCAGTTTGTAGTCAGTTGTGGAGGATATTTAGCCCCATCCTCCACCAAGACACACGTCATGAAGAAAACAGACATCGTTTTGAGGGGGAGGGCCGGTTAACATTTTTGATTTAAAGAGTACGAGTACACAAAATATAATGATGTGCATAAATCACTTCTGTATAAAATAACCTTCTGTACAAACATTATTTCATGGTGACTTTAAGGAAAAAATAAATTGATATAAGGTCATAACATGACAGTGAGTAAATAAAACTTACATTTTTGGGTGAATTGTTCCATTAAGATTATTTGGGCAGAGTGGAAAATACAATTTAAGGTGAGTTACGGTGTTCTCTGTGACTTTTGACCCAGCAGGTAAACATGCCGTATGTTATGATCCCTGCCTTTCATCACAACGCCCAGCCGTTGCCAGTCACCTCTGAGTCCCAGATGGGTTTACCTCTGCAGCCCATTCCCTGCAAACCAGGTAAGGCCACACCAAACCCTCAAGAAAACTCCCTCAACTACCCTCCCTTTGGCCAATGGAGTGAATTGTTCACACATCCTGATATAGGCCTACCTATTGGCATATTGAGCAACTGTTAGCTTTTACAATAAGAGTTTGTTAGGACACAGGATTCAGCCATCTGTTATCTTCAGATGGATCAAATAGCATCTGTCCAAAATCTTTAAATAATTGACTTCAAATATTATCCTTTGTTGGTTATTTGAAAAACTTGTTTGCTCTTGCAACTTTCAGCGCAAGCTTATCAGCTGGGGTTTGTAGTTTTAGTTAATATGTAGCGTGGTGCAAAGATGAATTGAAAGAGTTAATATGCTATTCTATGCTAAAGGAAATAAAAAAACCTGCTATTCTAGAAATGTATCAACTGCAAAATAACTTTCTTTCCTTAATGCATGTTCGTCTGAAGGTCTGTTCTGTAATATAAGTAATTATTGCATGAATTGATGGTTTTGATCATGTCTTTGGTCCCCTTCTTCTTCATAAGAACTTCATAAAGAAAGACTCATTGAAAGGTCTGCCTGAGTGATTTCCTTGCACTTACACTGAAGAGCGGCTCAGGGCTGTCCATTTAAATTATAGTGCATATTGAAAATGTACAATCCAGACCGCGTTCTTTACATTGACATCTGTAATCTATGGCACTGTGCCCTTGCTCGGCTAAAAGACTCTTGTGAATGCACAACTTTGATGCCTGTATGCATGTACTCCATTCACTTAGAAGATGAAGGGTAGACGGAAAGAACAGGGAATAATAGAACAAGTGGATGAGCTAGTCGGCTAGCAGCCGGCATTGTAAAGAAACCTGGAATAGAGGGCCAAGGACTCAAGCAAATATGAGCTCAAAGAGTTTATCCAGCTGGTAATTAGAGATGTTCTTAGGCAGGACACACTTAGCAGTTTTCAATGCTGTATGTCTTCGAAGTCATTAAGGATACAGACCATTTGGACTGATAGTAGCTTGGAAAGATTTTGATTTGCTTTTAACCTGTGAAATCGAAAGAAACATTGACCCGAAACCTGATAGTTGGCCAAGTCCCATTGGGCTCGGGTCTGGTAGAAGATCTCTTGAATGCTCACTGACCATGTATGTTTGTAAATCCTTAAGTTTCAGTCTTTTAAATGTACTTGTTTGTTTGTTTGTTTTTAGTGGATTATCCCATGCAGTTGCTGCCCAATCCACACTCCACCCCGGTCAAAAGGTCCAGTGGTACAGTCTTTCGCCAGGTACACTATCTAGCACTGATCTGCAGGTCATCTCAGATGTTTCACTTTGTTGTATTTATTAATGATGAATCTCAAAATGACTTTGTACTCAAGGACACCAGTCAACCTCTCAACCTCACGGCTAAACCCAAGACCCCAAGTCCCCAGGCACTGGAACTGGCCCACTTGCAGACAGGGTACCGACCCAGAGATCTGCCCCACAGCCCTCCTCGATCTGCCCTCAGTCTGAGTATGTGACACTACACCACACCGATACACCCAGTCTCCAACATAACAGTTTGCTTGAGAAGTTGAAGCAGTGATTTGACATGTTGTTACAATTGATCTTGCAACTACCTCTCAAACCGCAGCGCTGTTTAGTAGATCTAGACTTTCTTTCTTTTACAGTTACACAACAAGTTTTACAACGTATTGCTTAGTATTTATGTTGTGCTGTCAGATGTGTCAGAAAATATCTCTACCTCTTTATAAGTCAGACATGTCCACTGTGCTTTTCCTGCTTTACCCTCATGGCATTGTTTAAAGAGGGAAGTCCTTGAGGTTCACATTCAGTAAAAATGACTCTCTGCACCCTGTTAGAAAGGACCCATCTTAGGGTTCCCACTGCCAACACGCCTCTATCCCGAGTATTAACAGCAGTTGTCAGCAGTTCAGAAAACCTGTTCCCTCTTCGAACCAGCCCCTGAGAATGTGTCAGCACCTCAGACGTGACTGTTTGTCTTAAGCCTTTGGACTCAAAACTGGGGTCTTGTCCTGGATCGGATCATATACTTGAGATCGAGCCAAGAGCTTTATTTGTGCATCACAAGACGGAGAGGGATAAATGTATCTCTCTTGACCTTGTCTAAAGTTTCCTTTCTCTCTCACCCTTTCACTCTTCAGGCTTCTTGGGAGAGGGTGATGTTGTGACACAAGCCATTCATGATGCCCAACAGCTGTTGCGTGGAGGACAAGGCCCGACGGGCAGAGAGAGGGACCGTGAGAGGGACAACAACACAAGGCTGGTAAGTCAACGTCTTAGCACACACACACAAACACGTGCTCACATGCTCCACACCCCAGTTCTCCAAGGTTCCTCGGCGGCACCTGGGGCCCGCTGTTTGTCACCATTGGTCATGCTTCAAGGCTGAAGCATCGGAGCAAGTATCCATTAATGGCCCACACTTGAAACGGCCCTTTTTCAGAACACCCACTGTGTTACAGGAGAAGAGGGGCGGTCAGGGTCAGCGATGGATATTAGTTTACAGAAGTTCATGATATCGGTTAAACAAGGGGTACATTCCCCTTTCAGCCAAGAACAGCTGCTATTAGAGTCCTCCCGCAACTTGTATGTTCACTTGTTTGTGTTCGTGGCAATTGTGGAATAGCCTCAAGTCTCCGTAGACACCTGTTTCGGCAACCACTTTGTTGCTCCTTTTGAGTTCAATTTAATCGCAGGGACATATGACGGTGATTTCGCCATTGTTGTCAACTGGATTTTGAAGCATTCCACTTAAACCTGTTTTTACAGCTCAACACTTGTAGAACTGTCTTGGATGCTCTTGAATATCCAGGTAGACATTGACAACAATGCCAAGCCATTCAAAAGGGAGAAGAATATAACTCATTTATGTTTGAAATTCAAAAGTATATCTGTCAACAACAAAAGTCCCGGGGCCTTTTGTGTTTCTCGGCATAGGTGGGGCTGAGATGCTTTTGTAATGTTGACCAGCTTCTGTAGCAACAGTGCTATCATAATAAACCAATTGCTGTGCCAGCTGGATGCAATGATTAATGTTTTTTATATATGTCTTATATAAGCTGTCTTTTCATCTTGATTGATTATAAGGAGGCGTCTCGAGACCGGATGGATGACGGACAGTCCCTGAGGACGAATGAGGACCACCTCAGCAGTGACTCTGAGGGTACGTATGGGTCAACTACAATTTTCTTCTTTTAGTTTTTTTTATATTAGGTGTCTGTAACTACTATGTACTTATTTTTGGTGTAAGTACAATGTACTTATTGTATTCACGTTGTTTTGCAAAACACTTGTGCTGCTATTGAGGTGGGATACGGGTAAGGTTAGGGTCAGGATTAGCGATATGAGTAGGTTTAAGGGTGGGTTAAAGGGAAGATAAAGGTTAACAGTGTAATTATTGATAAAAATTAATTACAGATGTTAGTACATTACCATGTAAAAACATGTATGTACACAATAAGTACACTGTATCAAATGATTTATTTAAATGTTAGTACATAGTAGTTAAAACCACCTAATATAAAGTGGGAACTTTTTTTCTTTTTTTTTTTTCAATGTTACAATAATTAGCATGCTGCTTGCATGTTTTACTTTAGCTGTTGGGTAGTTCACATGGGACGTTGTCTTTAAATTAATTTCCTTTACTGATACAGCCATACACATTCAAATTGATGTTGTGCTGCATCTTGTGCTGTTTCTTAAAGTGATATGTGTAAATTTGAAAATAGATCCCTGCATTGTTTTCCATTCTGTTGCAAACCATTTTGGTCTTTTATAAACGCCCCTTAAGAAACATTTCCATTTCGGGATCATCTCATGGCAGTCTAATTGTACATGGCTACCAGGTAAGACAGGTTAGCTGACTAGTCATTCAGGAAACCTTCAGAATAGCTGATTTTGAGATATGTAGTTTTGCATGTCACTAGTACATGTGCAAATTTTTTTAATCAAGGAATTTCAGTTGATTTTCTGATCAAACAAGCAATTGCCTTACAAATGCATCTGAATTTATGACCATTTCTAATACAATATAAACCTCTTTGGCATGCAGTAAACACAGATGCCACCTGCCTGTGTAATTGCATTTGGCGCAGGGTGTGTAGTCAAACAAAAGGAAGTTTTGTGCGTCTAGACTGATTGTTTTGTTTTTAATCTTGTTGTTCCCAACAGGACATACGGCAATCTCTGGTGTGGGAAGCTATGGTGAATCCCGGACTCCCTCCTCTGGCCACATCAAACGTCCCATGAACGCCTTCATGGTGTGGGCTAAAGACGAAAGACGACGTATCCTGCAGGCGTTCCCTGACATGCACAACTCCAGTATCAGCAAGATCCTTGGTAAACCTTCGATTTGACAAGACATTTTGAATTTTGGTTTAGTGATTTAGTGATTGATACTAATCTTTAGATCGTTTACTGGTAATCTTATCGAATTATTCTTATATTTGAAAATTCTCCTGTTACATGCACATAAATGACTGATACAAGAAAACAAGTAACTCTAACAGGCACATTTTATTTGTTGTGCTTGGTCTTTCGCTCTTCCCAAAGGGCCAATCGTCAGTTTGTGTCTTTATTTGTTAATCGTAATATAAGTAACAGCTAGCTTTGTCCATCAAAGTGTTATTTGTCGTCTTGTCAAAGAAGAATGTTGAATATTTTTCACCATAGTCATCAATGAAATGAATGCTCAAGTGACTGTAATGTCTCTAATCCTTCCTCTTTGTGGATTCTGAAGCACCTGTTCTGACAACATTGTCCTCATTGTTATATTATTACTTCATCTCTTTTAACCCCTCTATCTTTCTCTTGAGATCAGTTGTTTATTGTTGGGTTGGGCTGGGGGGTTATGGGAACGGTAGGTTCTTTATGCTCACAGCTAATCCTACAGTCAGCGGTTTACGTGTTGCTCTGTAAAACACATCTATATTTTCGAACTTGTAACTTGCTGTTGCCCTCTGGAATGGAGTGGAGGACAGAAGGTCTTAGGGGGATGAAAAGGGGGTCACACAAGGGCACATACAGCCACCTGGCTCCTGGGGTGACAGGAAAACTACACCCAGAACTTCAGCCCCCTCATCCCTTGCTGCACCTCTGCCTTCCTCAGTTCTTTCCTTTAACAAAACACTTGCATTCCATTCCATTGTGGTGCTATTGACACCCTCCTGATTCAAGCTTTTTTGGCCTGCAGCTCTTTCTGGTACACACCTAAGTTTCTGTCAGCTTCCTACCTTTTTAGCCTGCAGCACACTTTAAGTGTAGGCAGCGTTGCACGCATACAGTCAATAAACCGAATTCTTACAAAGTCAAACATTCCTAACATGCGGCAAATTAGGTCAGAGAATTCTTCAGGTTGCTGATTGTTTTTTTTCTTTGCACTCCTTTTTACTTTCACTCTGAATTATCTCTCTCTTCCTGGTCGTTGTGGAATTTAAACTCTCAGACTCTTGGAATTTCCAAAAAGTACAGTATGTTGACATTTCCTTCTAATAAACTGGTTTGACTATTCTAGCTTAATTCATTACTAACAGGTGCATAAATTCAATTAAACAGGCATGCAGTCGCCTTAGGACTAACCCTCACTAGCTGGCCACTGTTAAACTCACCCCCCTAAACCTCATTCCCATCCGGGAACATTGATATCGCGGCTCCACTTCGTGCTCACTACTGCGCAGACTCTGGCTCCAAGTTCACAATGCGCAGACTCGAGACTCGAGCTTCATTTACTACAGTGAAAGAGAGTGAAGGTGCGTCGTCCATGTTTTTTTTTTTAGTCTATGCTCATGTCCTATTCGCCTCTCTCTGTAAGGGCCTTAAACCTACGTCGCTGGCATGGAAGGCAGGCGCGTTAACAAGGACGCTAAAGACAGCAGTCTCTAGTGTGCCTCTTGAGATCAAGGGACTGAGATTTACCTGCACAGCTCTCACTAGCTGGCCACCGTCACACTCACCCCCCTAAACTTCACTCCCATCCGGGTCACGGCACCAGCGTAACCCCTCAGGTCCTACTTGCAAAGCTCTGTGCGGGCCTCAAACCCGGGGGCCCGTCATGGGAGGATGCTAAATTCTGCAGTCTCTAGCATCAGTCGCTAGTGTGCCTCTTGAGATCAGGAGAGTGAGGTTTACTTGCATAGCTCTCACTAGTTGGCCACCATTACACTCCCCCCCCCTAAACCTCACTCCCATCCGGGTCACAGCACCAATGTAACCCCTCAGGTCCACACCGGCTTGGGAGGCGGGCGCTTTAACAAGGACGCTAAAGACTGCAGTCTCTAGCGCCTCTTGAGATCAGGGGAGTGAGGTTTACCTGCACTGCTCTAACTAGCTGGCCTCCGTTACATAGGCAAAATTCTTTAGTGGCATAGAGTGTTTCTGTTTGGGAGGACAAGCTCCCATGATCTTGACATTTAATGTTCAACAAGCACATTCTGGTGTCCACATACATTTGGCATCTACATGTTGTTTTCCATATGTTATATAATACCTTACCCTGTCATGCCTTTTTGTTGCCCCTTCAGGTTCCCGTTGGAAGTCTATGTCCAATCAGGAGAAGCAGCCGTACTACGAAGAGCAGGCCAGATTGAGTCGGCAGCACTTGGAACGTTACCCAGACTACAAATACAAACCCCGACCAAAGCGCACCTGTATTGTAGAGGGAAGACGACTGCGGGTGGGAGAGTACAAAGCCATGATGAAGAGCCGACGACAGGAGCAACGAGTAACATACCCTCCGAGGTGATGCCCGCAGATGTACTCAACATGTTCTCATTTTTCAGAGATGCATTCAGTTGTAGAATGTATTCGTCAGTCAGTCTTGTGAATAACCTAATGATGGTTCCCGATTCGCCCCCTTACAATCAACATATATTCCCACAGCCAATCAGAGCAGCAGCTACCGTACCCCCCCAGTGAAGGACAGTACCCGACCACGCCTGTGTCCATGGCCTTGCCCTTGCATCCTGCCCTTCTGGAGCACTACCTCCCCCGGGGTCTGGAACCCCCACAGGGCCGAAGTGACGAGACGCGGGAGGCTGCACGGCCCAGACAGCCCTACAGCGAAGGCGAGGAGAGTGACACGGGCGAACGCAGTGAGGGAGAGCTGGTTGTCCTCACCGACTGAGATGGAACAAGGAAAGGATGGGAGGACAGAGAGGGTGGAAAATGCAAACGAGGGGGAATGAGATGGAGAAAAGAATCCCTACAAATGTTATGGTGTCCAAAATTGGTTAGGGCCAGTATTTTCCAGTCCAGTTGTGAGGATGTCCTTGCAAACTGGTTTCAAACCTGCCATATCAGTCGCATGGTCCTCTAGGGTTGGTTAGGAAGGCGCGGACATGATGACAAGTAGTTAAACAAAGGATATCAAATTTTCAAATTTTTCCAGTGGTGTAAGCCAGACATCCAGGATAGGTCTTACTGACCATAGCCTGAAAAAAAGCGAGACTTTTTCAGTCTACAATATTCGCTGTTAGACTGCAGATCTTGAGTTGTTTGAAAGCACTGTGGAGCTGGTGTGCAAAAAATTGTCTACTGCACATATTAAGTAAATGTTATCTGCAGAGTTCATAAGAAAATGCAAAAGAATCGGCTCTTCTAGAAGGGGTGTAGATAAGTATATTCATGGTTGAGTTGTTTGAAAAAGTTCCACGTTATATAGTGTCACATGATAGAATGCATAAGAAGGAATGGTTCACCCAAAAAAGAAAATGAGATTAGAGTGAGTAAACAATGACAAAAAAATAAAATTTTTGGATGAACTGTTTCTTTAAATAGCCAATGGATGGAAAGCTCAGAATCATTAGCCATAGAAAAAAAAATAAAAAAATAGTAAAGCCTTTGTGCTTTATAATGATTCTTGATGTCACCAGGGTTTTCCTGCAAAAGTTCCTGTTAAGACTGTGCCAAGGTACTTTCCAGAGCTCAAGGGCTGAGCAAAAAAAAAAAAAAAAAAAAGAAGAAGAAAACAAGTGGACTTGGAAAAAAGGAAGGAACATTCCTGAACTCCTTGTCCAGTTTATTATATCTAGTTATCAGATAATGACGAGTATAGGCTGTTCTGTTACAGAGATTTAAGTAGCCTGCCCCTTTAAGACTCTGAGGGCAGTGAAGGACTGCAGACTTTCTTCAGGTTGGTGGCGTCCTCTGCTGTTTGAATCTGGGTACTGCACTTAAAATATTCCCCTAGGTCAAAATCATTTTTTTTATTTAGTGCAGAATAATCACTTGAAATGCACTTTTTTCCATCTAATATATTTTTCATACCCTCATGACTCCTATTAGAACAATTTTTTTTTTCAGAGTAGAATTTTGCACTTGTGTGTGTATATATATATATGCAAATAATTTCTACTATTCATTTTGTGAAAGGAGATGTGAATAATACCCCTCAAATTACTCCCATTTTTTAAATTTTGGTTTACTTTTCTATTTTAGTGTGTGTATATATAGAGTGAGTTTGTGCTGAAGAAAATAATTGAGTTACCATTCCAGCAGTTCTCGACTAGGTCCATATTATTGGGCTGCTAGTCAATTTACAGTTGAGCTGAAATGTAAACATTTTGTGAAAGAAAAAAAAACCTTTATATTTTAAAGAGGAGATTTTAGACAGGATTTGCCGCTGAATGGATTGCTATGCTAAACCTTATATGTTAAAGAAAATGATGAAATGATGTATAAAACTGGACACAGAAATACAGTTTGTATTTTATCTGTAGAGGGAACCGGGGGGAAAAGTTGCAATCCAGACACGTTGCAAAACCAGCTGATGTAAAATATAGATATAGACTTTATTTTGTTTATAAAAGTGTATAATTTAAAGGTGTACATGTTTTTTTTTTCTGTATGTTGCATTTTTCCAAGCAAGTTTTGTGGTTTGTTTTTGAAGCATAAATAAAAATGTTATGTTTACTTTTTTGGTTTATGTTCATTTATTTATTTATATATATTGTGATATGTCTCAGATTAATTGTTAACACAAATTACTTACTGACTGCATAATCCTACTAAGTCACAAACATATATCTAAGTAAGACATAATATACAGTTAGATAGACATTATCAAAAATATTATCCGGTCATCATTCAAAGGCACAATATGTAGTTTTCGCCACTAGAGGTCGTTTATTACAACAAAAAAAAAAGTGTAGCTTGATGACGTCTTGATTTCACGGAATCATGAGAGGTGTTCATGTCTACAGCCAGTGGAAAAGGACTGGGACAGGACTCAGGCAGAAATCTGTTCATGGATGAGATTATTAACGTTACTGTAGTATGAAGAAGAGCAGTGCCAAGTGCTGAGAGAGTTGAACGAGGCTGCTGGAGCGATTGCTAATGAGAAATGTGTGCAATACATGTCTTGAGATTAGCTTTTTTTATGCCACAGTCGCCGCTTCAGCTTCTACTGGTCATGAGTATGTGGGGTAAAACAGCGTATCAGATGTATTTGTGTGTTGAAAGTTGTTATAATGCTATTCTGGGTTCGCTTGGCGGCTACTATGAGACACTTGTTGCACACTGCAGTAAGCTAGGTCATTATTAGTCATGATAAAACATGGTACTCGCAGTAAATCAAGAAAACAAGATTTGAACAATAAGACTTACTGTGTTGAGCTATATAACAGTTTTCTGTCGATGACTGTAACCATCCAAACAGTATCTCACCTGACTAATAAAACATAATAGATTAAAGTGTCTTTGGTGTTTCCATGTTTCTACAAAATAAAACCGGAAACCAAGGGTAATGCAGGTATAATGTCATTGATAGGTGCCGTACGGACATGGTCCATGGCTGTGTTCCACTCTAGTTTTAGACACGCACTCACGCACTTCCCCTCGGGGGAATCCCTGCCACCATTTTGAAGTGCGTTCCACTTTGGATGAGGGAAGTTTATATGGACAGACCCTTGCTCCTTGTCTACTTCATTTGTATACTTCAGGCAGCTCCATAACCCACAATGCAACACAATTGTGACGTCACCACATATCGCGTTTAATTTACCCCACCACAAACTTTGATTTATTTCACTAATTCCATTCAAAAAGTGAAACTTGTATATTATATTCATTCATTACACACAGACTGATATATTTCAAATGTTTATTTCTTTTAATTTTGATGAATATAACTGACAACTAAGGAAAATCCCAAATTCAGTATCTCAGAAAATTAGAATATTACTTAAGACCAATACAAAGAAAGGATTTTTAGAAATCTTGGCCAACTGAAAAGTATGAACATGAAAAGTATGAGCATGTACAGCACTCAATACTTAGTTGGGGCTCCTTTTGCCTGAATTACTGCAGCAATGCGGCGTGGCATGGAGTCGATCAGTCTGTGGCACTGCTCAGGTGTTATGAGAGCCCAGGTTGCTCTGAGTGGCCTTCAGCTCTTCTGCATTGTTTGGTCGGGCATATCGCATCTTCCTTTTCACAATACCCCATAGATTTTCTATGGGGTTATGGTCAGGTGAGTTTGCTGGCCAACTAAGAACAGGGATACCATGGTCCTTAAACCAGGTACTGGTAGCTTTGGCACTGTGTGCTGTATGCAAGTCCTGTTGGAAAATGAAATGCGCATCTCCATAAAGTTGGTCAGCAGCAGGAAGCATGAAGTGCTCTAAAACTCCCTGGTATACGGCTGCGTTGACCTTGGACCTCAGAAAACACAGTGGACCAACACCAGCAGATGACATGGAACCCCAAACCATAACTGACTGTGGAAACTTTACACTGGACCTCAAGCAATGTGGATTGTGTGCCTCTCCTCTCTACCTCCAGACTCTGGGACCCTGATTTCCAAAGGAAATGCAAAATTTACTTTCATCAGAGAACATAACTTTGGACCACTCAGCAGCAGTCCAGTCCTTTTTGTCTTTAGCCCAGGCGAGACGCTTCTGACGCTGTCTGTTCAAGAGTGGCTTGACACAAGGAATGCGACAGCTGAAACCCACGTCTTGCATATGTCTTGCATACGTCTGTGCGTAGTGGTTCTTGAAGCACTGACTCCAGCTGCAGTCCACTCTTTGTGAATCTCCCCCACATTTTTGAATTCATATTTTTAAATATTTAAAACACACATATATAATGCTGGTTGATATATGGAAAAACTGGTTGAACGCTGGCAAGAGTACTAATGTCTATACAACATATCTTCGAAGGAATACCATAATAGAAGCGATAAGGAAAGAAGCTGGGCTGCTATTGCGGAAGCTTTGAATGTGTCAGGTACTGGACATACTGGACCGGATTATCCATAGACGGGATTGGGCGAGTGTCCTGGGGCACCAGCCAATAGAGGGGCAACAAGTGATAAAGATAATGACTAGACTTTTTTTTTATCATGTTTTGTATATATTATTTATCTGGAAAGATACGGATACAAAATTAACAGTTAATGATACAACATATACAGACAGAATATAAAGAGCCCTACCCCTTTGAGTGAAAGTGCCCTTTGAGGTCGCATTGTAGTAGTAGACTTCTGTGGTAATTTAATGGTCTGTACAGTGCCGTTTCAAGTCGAACAAGCTTCATTGAGGATCGCAGCTTATCGTTGCTTAACAACGGCCGACACCGCAAGCTCTAAAAATAGATTAATTTAACAAAGTTTACTCACCTCAAATTCTCTCTGTAGAGAACAAAGTCCATGTTGCCTCTCCAGCCAGGACCTCACCCATATCCTGCGCGTTTTTCCTCTTTTTTTGTTATTTTCCGCACAAATATAGCTGCAGATGAAGAGCGCCAGCTGTTTGTTTACATCTATTTTCAAGATCCCGCGCACAGTGTGTTGCTTAGCAGCAGTCTCAATCATAAACGTTTGTGTTCTTCTCCGACTGTCAACGATTAAAATCCAGTCGAAGGAAACAATCGGTATGTGTGTTCAGTTCAGTCTTAGAATGTTTCATCTAATCGTTAGGTGTGTCCCCGGCTTAAGCCCTTGATCACTTGGAATCCTTTATGGAGTTGATTTATTATTTATTTTTTTCCCTTACAAAATTGTTTAATGCAGCATTCTATATGTATATAGGTTTGTTTGGGTTGTTTTAAATATTCAAAAAAAATATACAGTGACGTCACAATCGTGTTGAGCGAGGGTCTGTCCATAAACTTCCCTCATCCACTTCACAAAGTGGAATGCACTTCAAAATGGCGGCAGGGATTCCCCTGACGGGAAGTGCTTAGGGAAGTTCGCGAGTGCAGACAGCACACGTACGTCTGCAAGATGTCTGTTAAAGATCACTTCATCTGGAAAGCATCTGCTGTTTACAAACATCTGATAGACATCTTTAAGATGTCATTCTAAATCATAAACATCTTAAAAACATCTTCTAAATGTCTATTTGACATCTAACAGGAAATATCCTAGAGACGTATTGCAGATGAGCAAACACTCGAAAAAATACGTCTTCCAGACTTAAACACAGACATCAAATAGACGTCTCCGAGATGTACGTGTACTATCAGGGGTCTAAAATTGGAGTGGAAATCAGCCCATGTCCTGGCTAAAATTGCTTATTTCTCTGGATTTAAACATTCTTGGAAACATTTGGGATAATGTAAGCACACAACTCAAAAAAACATATAACAATGTTTTATGCATTGTAACATAATGTATTATATCACTATAATAATGATGCGAGGCCGATTGTTTTTGACGTAATTTTTCTTAGCAGAAGCTGTTTTTTCTCTCTCTCCATACACAGTTTTAGCTCATTTGTACAACTGAGACTTGCAGAAAGCTAGTCCCTCCACATTAGGGCTGAGGATGTTTCCCTGCATGTGTGTAACTGCATTGTGCTTGTTTGATTCAGGATATCCTCAATAGTAGTCTTCCTGTGCTTACTGGGACAAAATGCAGGTCACCGTCCACAGGAGACAGGCAAAAGTTCAACGAGGAAACTGAAGTGTTTGACCAGGTGTGGTGCAAAAGACTCGCAATTCACTTGGGGTTAGCAGAGGCAAATTTGGCATTTTAATGCACAGTACAGATGTATTCTAGCATATCAAAGAAAAAAAAAAAAGCTACTTTTTTTTTTACAAAGGCAAATGCACACAAACAGATCCAACTCTGACATTTTAATGGAAATTTCTGGAATAATTAATAAATTATTCTCCCACAGTTGAATAGAAGCGAAAACATTGTACAGTGTTTTTCACAATATTTCACAGTATTTACAAACTCCTTATCAGTGCCGAAAGCATCGCTGCACTAAAGTAGCGCCCCCTGCTGGTCTCCAGCAAACACACTTGGGTCCATGCCAACCTAACAACCCAATACACTCCCAGTTCAGTTAAATATACAAAACAAGTAGAAATATTAAAGATATAAGGATAAATTAAACATTATCTGTACATTGTTTCAGTACATTCACAAAAGAACTGATCTCAAATAAAGCGCAAACTGTGAAGCAGACTTGTTTGGTATCATAACAATAAAAATCCCGACACAGATGCTTCCTGTAAACATCCCTTTTAAGAGCAGAGGTTTAAAAAGGGATATTTACAAGGTCACTTCAAATCATAGAGAAAATATATATATATATATATATATATATATATATATACAGAGGTGGTGCTATGAAATGTCTAGGATGTTAAAATTTACTTTGTTGCACCATAAGTCTCAATTCCAAAGGGAATAAACAGTTGTGGCCACATTGAAATTTTCATATTAAAGTGGAAAAATATAATCTCGCTTCAACAAAATTAAACTTTCCAAAAAAACAGGAATGGTGCTTGTAAACATTTCCCCCCTTCACATTAGAAATGTCCTTCACATCATAAAAGAAAATTGATAAGTAACTCATATTTTACAAACAGAAGTGGTTTTCTCGGTGGACACATTCACATATGTTCATCTACACTGATATCTTGCCATTGCACTCCTGTTATATGAACACGTTGTTCAAATTCATAACATTCTTCATGCATACTTTTACTTTTTCAGTCATCAGTCATCATGGACCACAAAGTGACATTGAAGTAAAAATCCATCAACTGACCTTAAATGTTAAATCTCATGGAAACTGTCAAAAGCTTGTCCGGGTCATATTTCACCACAAAATATGATGACATTATGAATAAAGAAACTGAAGCATATTTTATTAGATTTTTTTTTTTTTTTTTCATTTCGACAATTTATCCTAATAGCTTAATGAGAAAAATGCATTCTCATTACTGTAATGTACAAAATATTATTTAAATTGTATAACGTGGTGAAATATGACCATGTTTCCACAAGATTGACCTTAAAATCGCAGATCAAGTTTTAGATCCAAGCAGCGACAAGTGAGCAGAACCGAAACAAAGTATATTAGCACAGAGCTATCAGGCAGTTCCAACTCATTAGAGAAACACTGGCTACAAAATTATTCATGGTTTTGTTGAAGGGCCTCTTGCTTTCAGTCGTCGCCTGCGGCTCAAACCGTTTCATTATTAACCTGCACCTGACACAGAGCCAGAGACACCTCAGAGATTTCACTGTGACCCCACAGCTCAAACGCAACGTCTAGCTTCAGTTTCAAGGCGTTCTAAAAATGACTGCTGTACTAATTGATCAGGGACTGATCTGGTTGGTCAGTAAAAGGACACTTGGGTTCAAGAAGCTGCCAGAGAGATAATGATTCCAGTTATACAGATACAGGTATGACGTCAGATCCCGGAAGACTAATCCGCCGCCGGTTCCTTTGAGATTTTACTATGAGGTTTTATAATGGGGGTTTTCAATTTATGAGTCAAATAAAGCCTGTGGTATACATAACTTGATGATACTTTGTTCTACAATGTACATTGCACACACTAAACTGTCTATCTAGTTACTTATTAAAAATGTGTGTTTTCAAAAGCGAACATAACTGCTTCAAAATTTGCGTTTTCGCTATGGGTGTGTGTAATTTACGTTGTGGAAAATGTAAAAGTATAGTCAAGTTATGTTTACCACAGGCATTATTTTACACATAAATCTAAACAGCAGCAACATAGTGTCGGCCCAGATCTGGCCCACATCTGGTATGTGTAGAATCCACATGTACCAGATGTGGGCCGGATCTGGGCCGACACTATGTTGCTGTGTGGGCCATTATAAAACCCCATAAGAAAATCTCAAAGGAACTAGTGGTGAATTAGTCTTACAGGTTCTGACATCATACCTGCACCACTCTACAGGGAGGAATCTCACAAAAACATTACAGGTCACATTGCACCCCAAAATTAAAAGTGAAAAAATAAGAAATTCAATTTTGCATAAAAAGAAAATAGAACCTGTTTTGGGGCCATTAAGATCTCTTGCAGTCTGACATTTTCCCTCCTCAAAATCACACTTAATTCTCAATCTTCTCAATGCTTTCCATTGGTTTCTCATTACTTTAATACAGTAATTTAAAATTTACATGCTAATTGTCATGAATACAATACATCTTAATAGTCATTGAAAGGCTTAATTTCTCTTTGCAAAATATAATTGTTTTTTCTTTTGGGGATATGGCCTGGCATGTTCTTGACAGATTCCCCTAATTATCTCTCCTCTAAGTTTACAGTACAATGAGTGACTAAAATGGTGCAATTCTTGGCATTTTCGATATGCATGACAAAAACAGATGATTTTTGTGCTTTGTGGGGCTCTTGCAGGTTTCTACTGGAATGTATTACACAGAGAGAAATGGCAAAAGCACGACCAAGAAATAAAATGCAATTTAAATACATTTTTAGAAGAGACTGTGAACTGATCTTCTAGAATTTTAGATGCACAGTATTGAAACAAGATGAAATTCTAAATATTTTGAAAGGGGACACTTTCAAACCACATAGAACCAGAAAGTCCAGGTATTTTCTCCAGTGAGATGGCAATTACATCCCTAAATCTGCATTTAATATTCTGAACTTAAATAATCTTGTCCTTTTCGCTCCAGGACATCCTCACAGATGGTGACCTGAATCAAACTACACAACATTGTTACATAAATATTGCCCCCTTTTTCAGTTTTGGAAAACCATTAAATTGATATTTAAGGGGGGGTTTGACATTAGGAATGAGATTAGAGATCATTGAGCAGATAATGACTTTCAAATCTCAGTTTGAGCTTTGCCAGGTGATGCAGACGCATTTAGGACAGAGAGCGAGAAAAGGAGGGGGAAGCAGGCTGTAATATTCCACAGCCTCTGACAAGTGGAAAATTCAACAGAACTTCTCACAACCATAAAAACTAAATAGGTGGAAACATGGTCCTACAGACGCTGAGGTTTCTCGTGGCCCTGACTTCTTGGGAATGTCTGAAGTGAGGCCAGATTGACTTCATTGGTTACTTGGTTACTTGCCTTTTAGCTGACGCCGTTCATCCAAAGTGACTTACGGTGGACTAATTGCAGGGGTTAAGTAATTTGCTCAAGTGCGTAATAGTGCAGGACAGGGCAGGATTTTTGACCTCAGTAACTGTCTAGTTCCCGAGTCACCCCTGATTGGCCCTAAACCGGAAACCTTTGTATTAGCAACCCAGATTTTTACCCATTACCCCAATTTCTTCGCATCATAACAGCACTGGGAGATAAATCTGAAAGCGTTAGCACATTTTTGGGTCTTTGCACATTTGTCATTTTAAAAGAAAAAACAGTGGGCCACATACGCAGAAACTAAGATGTTTCTTGTTAATCAATGCCTGCAGTATCAACAAACATCCTTGCTAAACATCACTACAGGCCTCCTTCACAGCAAATCATTCTCCAAAGCAAAGTCAGCTCCAACAATGGAAGGACTTTTTTGGTGCAAAACAAGTGCCCTGTAACAATTAATAAATAAATTGTATTTAAAACATAAAAACTCACTCCATTTTATGGAAAACTTGAACTGGAGTCCCAAAGAGAAACATGTTTTTTGAAAAAGGAATCAAGAATTTGTGGAACGAAGACAAGTTGCCAACCAATCATAAGAGGTCCCAGTGCTCACCCCTGCTGTACCTCATACCCTCCCCTGACTGAAAAGGCCTCTGTTTCAATGGTCAAACGGTCAACGGTGAGGCCAACAGATACTAGCGTTGTCCCCTCAGTCTTGAAGTCTCATTTGGGGATCTCCAGGGCTGTTACTGCAGGTTTGGTCTTGAAGTACTGATTGAAACGTAGCACGGCATACCTAAAAAAAATAAAAAATAAAAAAAGTATGACAAAATCAGATCTGAAAGTCAAGTTTAAGAATGGGAATTAATTAGTAGACAGCGTTGTCAGAAATGTATTTTTTTTAATTATTATTTAAGGGTATATTTATCTCCAATAATTGATATTTATTTTTTAATAATCTTTATAATAAGTTTTTGTTTAATAAAAATAAAAACATACAACGTGTCATCGATTTATGTCAAATACTTAAACTGAATATAGTTTTGACCAGTTATGGCAAAATAATAATAATCAAAATACTTTTTCATGTATTTATGTATTAAGTATTATGTTTGTATTACGTTTGTAGCACTTGTAGTAGGCTATATAATATAAAACATAAATAAATGCATTATTAAATATAACTATAACTGCAAATAATTGTCAAACTACCAAAAAAAAGTAAAAAATATACATTTAAAAAAATCGTATGGTTCCTATGAAATATATAAATATTAGATAACATTAAAAAGATAACATTCAATTTCAGTGGCATTTTTGCCATGAGACCAGGCATTATTTAATGTTAATGTTAACTTTACATAATTTAACGGCATATTTATCTCCAATAATTGATATATATATATATATATATATATATATATATATATATATATATATATATATATATATATATATATATATATATATATATATATATATATATTTTTTTTTTTTTTTTAAATAATCTTTATAAAGGAGATTTTTTTTTAACAAAAATAAAAACATGTCATCCATTTGTCAAATAATTTAACTGAATATAGTTTTGTCCAATTATGGCTGTTTTCTATAAAATCAACATAATTTTTTTAACGTATTTATGCATTAAGTATTATATTTGTATTGTGTTTGTAGAACTTTGAGTGGGCTATAATATAAAACACAAATAAATGCATTATTAAATATAACCGTAACTGCAAATAACTGTCAAACTACTAAAAAAATGCTTTTAAAAATTGTTATGGTTCCTATGAAATATATCAAATAACATATAATATTAAAAAGAGGCATTACGGGTGCATTTTGTCAAATTCAGTGGCATTTTTGTCCTGAGACCTGGTTAATTTGTTGCTCTGAAAGACACTGAGGTTTAAATAAATTTACATAATAATTTTTATCCCTTTTCTACATGCAAAGAGGCTTATTTTTTGAACAGGCTGTAAGACCCCTCCTGATCTCATCTGCGCAGGCAGTGATTTGTTGTTAAAAGGTGCAGCCTGAGAGGAACCGCGACCTGTTGCTTGGAAACTGGCGATGTAGGAAGTTTACAGAATATATTACTTGAGCCAGTTTAATAAAAGTGAGCCACGACACCAACAAAAATATCCTCAGCCTACGGATGACATAACTCACCCCCTCCGAAAAACCAACTGAAGAATAACTTGAGTAAAGTTTCATTGGACTACAGCACAGACACACAACACTGATGATTTCAAGTGTCATGTGCCAAAGTCACAGAGGGTGGCAGGCCGCAATTCACTTGTCCTGAATCAAATCTGCTTTTCAACTCTTGAAAACAAACACCATTGACTGGTTTCTATGGGCAATAGAAATAACAGTCCTTACCCATTCACGCACAGCATGTGGGAGAGCTTCATATAAGACCTTCACCTCCAACTGAGGCATTCATACACAGATTCAGGTCTAATGTATTTTTAAGTTTCAAAGACAAAGGACACTGTTTTAGGACTCTGTTTTAGCCATGAACCCAAGAGATCTAACCTTCAATTCAGGTCTAAAGTGTTTCTGTCAGGTGAATGGTTAAGGTGTTAACTGTGGTTTGTGGCAATTTCTGGTAAATGAATCACTTGGAAACTGAACTTTGGCCAAATTATATTATGACTTGCATAAAATAATATATAGTCAATGCATGTAATATAAGTGGGTATTTGTTGTTGTTGTTGTTTTTTTTTAAAGAGGCATTTGTCTTATTTGTCTAATATTGCAATCTTCAGGAGTTTTTCCCAGTATAAAATTTTATATTAGGTTACAAAAGTGTATTAGGTTACTTGCCTAGTTATTGGCTGCATTCATTGGCGCTACTTTCTGTCACTTACACATCACTTACTGTTACATTCTTTATCTGCCTGTAACACCCATTTCTCTTAACACAGTCAGGGTTGATAATGATCTTTATGCCTGTAAATAAAGTCTCCCCCATCACAAGAGATGAAAGGTTTGCTGAGCTGGATATGCCGCTTACCCGAGGAAGTCAAACTCGATGGAGGAGTACTTGGCTTGGATCAGGGCCCAGAAACCCCAGAAGAAATGTGAGGCCTGCCAAAGCGGAAGAACAAGAAATTTAGGCGAATGCCTTCCAGCTCAATCCACACAGACGTATGACTGACAGCAATTATCATGCAACAATCTTGTAATCCAAAACCTTGGAAAAAACAACTTCATAAATCCTGCATTACCTTTTCTTTAATGTCCTCTGCACATGCAACACTTACCAGAGCAAATTTGTTGACTTGTACGTAGAGCGTCTCCAGTTCATGCTGGCTCACCTCCTCGCCTTTCTTGGTAAAGAGCTTGTAGGCCTGCAGGTAAGTGTGCAACCAGTCCAACTGCATCTCTTGACTGGGATAAAGGTCATAGTCGGGTTCACTCATGCCTGATGAACACACACATATGGAAGGGTAATGCAAATCAGTTTCCTGAGCATCATGTTTCTTTGTTTTATGAGTGATATTTTTTATGCTGCTTACCTGCAAATTCATTGAAATGATTTCCAATGTCAAATGCTTGATAGTTGTAACTTGAATATTCATAATCGATGAAACGAACATGACCTGAAAAAAAAGCAAGAGGGTTTGATTTGTAGTAAGACAAAACATTAGTCTTAAGTGCTTTTTGAAATAAAATCCCCCAACTTAATGCCTTAAGTGAAAACTGAAAACACTGTGGCTCTGTGGTGTTGTCAATATTGTTTTGTTTGTTTGAGCAGCCCAGCATGTCAACTTCTGGCTCAACCGAATGCAAGACACGGGAGGCAGCATGGAAGCGGTGGCAGAAATCTGGAACCAGTCAATTTTTTTGCTATTCCAAATTATTGCTATGAGTACTAAGACATTACCTTTCAAAAGTTGGGGTCAGTAACAGTTTTTTTTTAATTTTTAAAGAAATTAACACTTATTCAACCAGGAGACTGATCAAAGTGATATTGAAGACTTTTATAATGTTACAAAATATTTCCATTTCAAATAGATTCTGTTTATTGTTAACTTTCTATTAATCAAAGAATCCTGGAAGTATTGTTTTCATTATTAAATGTTTATTGAGCAGCAAATCATCATATTGATGTGACACCGAAGCCTGGAATAATGAGTAACTGAGCTTTGCATTAAAACAGAAAACATTTTAAATTATAATAATATTTCACACTATTACAGTTTTTACTGCATTTTTGATCAAATAAATGCAGCCTTGGTGAGCATAAAAGACTAAATAAAATCCTGGGATTTGAATGGATTATAAACAGTGGGCTATGAAATTACTAATATTATTTTCTTCACCCATATGACCTTGGTTACACAGGCAAAGCTGTTCCAGAGGCAGAGAAATTGAGTACATTTTGATAGTGCTTATGAATATTAAAGTGTTTTCTTTCGAATAATGCAAACTTTGGTACACAATAAGACCAGCGACATTTATTATAATATATGGTCAATTTAATTTCTCATGGTCATGAAGCTGAAATAATACCCACCTTCCTTTGCATTGTGAATGATGTTCTTACAGAGCAGGTCATTGTGACAGAGCACTACAGGAGAGCCCAGCTGCGACAGGTGTTCCTTCATCCACACCATTTCCTGTTCCAGCACTTCCTGACTGGGCACTTCCTGCTGAATTCTAAATCAAAAAACATAGAAAGAGTGTTTGACAACACAATAATGCCGCAAAATAGATTTGTGGAAAATTAAAGTTTACTTATTAATGATGTTTGTTCAGTAAAATAATTGGTAACACTTTACAATAAGGTTTTTATTTGTTTACTACACTAGTTAACATGAACTAACCATAAACAGCACTTCTACAGCATTTATTAATCTTAGCTAATGTTAATCTCAACACATTTTCAAAATCAAAATCTTTTAACATTAGTTAACATGAACATTTTTATTAACTAACATTAACAAAGGTTAATAAATGAAGTAAAAATATATTCATGTTAATTAATGCATTAACTAATATTAACAAATGAGACATTATTGTAAAGTGTTTCTAAATAATTGCATGACTTTCCTCAACTTGGCACACAATTTGAGTTATCAATCACGACAGTACGGGACAAGTTATGCATAGAAGTTCAATATTTAGGTTAATAAAATTATTATTAATATAACATAGTATGTTAAGTTACCAACGTAGTTAACAATTATTGTAAAGCATTACCAACAATTTCAACTAAACACTTCATCAGGCATTTATCTTAAAGGATGGATTAACAAAAGAGAAATTAAGACAGTGATTATGTGGCCCAGTCCCACCAATGAGAAAGCCCGTCTAAGTGACCACTCTCCCCTTATAATGGGCTTAAGTAGCTATTTCTAGAATCTCCTTTTGCCGTGCAGCAGCTCACTCAAAACCCAGCAGTCTCTCTGACTGATCTGTGATTTGTTGCTTGTTTTTTTGCACAGGTTTATGACTTGTATAAAGTATCAGGAAACTACTGAATAAAATCATACTTTTAAACATTGGGGAATATTATAATCTCTACCAGAGAAACTCTTATGAAACTAATGCTCTAATGACCGATGACGTAAATGATTTCTGGCTCCCGATAAACGTCAGAATGCAAACAGCCACAAGCTTTTAAGAGCAAACATCTTTGTAAGGAAGACAACTGAGATGATTATGTGACATAACAGTTCTGCGCATGAGATTAGAAAGACAAATACAATCTGGGACTCACGAAAGACCTGTCTGATCAAAATCAAAATTGAAACGCATCTCATCCATTCAGATTTCTGAGCCGTGATGAGTTATAATCTGAATTTTATTGAGATAATTTAAGATTTAAAAATGTAAACCTATTATGCTTTTTTACATTTTCAGCTTTCTTTAGTGTGTAATGTTGCTGTCTGAGCATGAAAAAAGTCTGAAAAGTAGCAAAGCACAGTCACTCCAAAGGGAGTTAAGACATTTTGTTTTCTGCGTTTCGCTCCGTCACAGTCGTGCATCACAGCTTTCAAAGCATAATCAACCGCGGATTATAATGGATGGACAACTGCATCTCTATACAAGTTCTCTACAAGATGTTGGAGGGCAGCACTGAGTCATGTCATTTACAGGACATTCACTCGGAAGGATAGAGGAAGAAAAGTATCGAATCTGCCATTGCAAATTTTAGAACAAGAACCAAAACAAAACAATGGAGAATGATATGCTGCTTTGTTTACTTTTTTGTATCGCCACCTAGTGGACTCTTCTGTCTCAAAATTTACCTTGCACATGCGCTGTTGTACACGCACCAGACATCCGCGGACCCTCCTGATGATAAAAATTACATCACATGGACAGGTAACCCATCACAATATTCCTAATTTAAATCATTCCAGGCCCAAAGCATACACAAAAAAGGAGCGAGGCCTGCGTTAGTACTGTGTTGAAACTTGCGGTTATGGTACGGGGATGTGACATTTCTGAAAGACGCTAGAAAAGGTTGACCAATCAAAACACACTGGTCCAGCTGGCCAATCAGAGCACATTTCGCTTTTCGTAAGGAGTGGCTTCATAGAGACAGGAACTAAACAAGCGTTACTGACAGACTGGGATGAGAGGTGCTGCAACAATGTCAAATATGTAAAGAATAAGGTGTTTTTTGAATATTCAAGCATGAAAACCTATTCTAATAGAACAGAAAAACAAAATCAAGACTTTGTAAAAGGGCTTAATATGGTTTCTTTAAGATTCATTCCCTGAAGGTTACCTGACATTAGAGGCTTGGTCTGTGAACTCCGTGGCCACTAGCGAGAAGTACTTGCGCATTTTGATCCACAAGTTGGGTTTGGGGATGCAGCCATTGTGTGCGTGGATGGCGTGAATGCGAGCCATTTCACGGGCGATCAGTCTGCCAATAATAACAAAGGAAGACGTTGGTCAAAACTGCAATGTTCAAATTCAGCTTAAACACAATGCCTGGAAAAAGCTGTTTATGTGGAAAAATGGATATTAGTCCAAGGTGACCTGTGTAATTTGCGATACGGTTCACTGTGTGCCTGGAAGGAGATTACGTGACCCTCATGAAGGGAATGAACACTTCAGTCTGAGTGCACATGATCTTTGCGCCAAATTTGCAGTTTGCTTAGACTATATGAGAACGTTTCCACAAGACATTCTTCGATATTTAAAGACATGTTTCGAAAAGGTGCCTATTATATGCTATACATTTTATCATTATATACATACTTTTATTCAACAAGGATGCATTAAATTGATCAAAAGTGACAGTACAGACTTTTTCATTGTTTTAAAAGATTTACAATATTAACATTACAAATAAATAATAAGCAGCACAACTGTTTCCAACATTAATAATAATTAGGAAGGTTTCACTACATCAGCATATTAGATTTCTGAAGGATCATGTGACACTGAAGACTGGAGTAATGATGCTGAAAAATCAGCTTTGCATCACTGGAATAAATTACATTTTATAATATATTCAAACACAAAACAGTTATTCTACATTGTAATAATATTTCACAATATTACTGTTTTTACTTTATTTTTGATCAAATAAATGCAGCCTTTCAAAAACAGTAAATAAATCTTACCCACCCCAAACTTTTGAATGGTATGGTAACCTGAATTCAGTATGTATGCAAAATATTTTTTATTACTTTTAATTCATCACATTGCATTCTGGGATTGTCTTATTTGCAAGAATACACATCTTAGCATCTGGTCAAATGAGGTATAATTATGTAATTAGTATAATAAATATGTAAGTAGTACAAGGTTTTGGACTGAGCTAAGGCTAGTTTTAATGACTTCACTATTATTATTATGACAAAAGCAAAAATAGACCAAAAATGTTCCAAAAATAGGCCAAAAACTAAAATCAGTGTGAAGTACTCCATGTTCTAACCCAAATGCTAAAGTCAAAAGACCAACCAAATGTGTTATTTTTAGAACGAACACCCACACTTCTATTCTGTGCCTTGTGCTGAATGGACCCACCTGAGTAACACAGGGTCCCTGACGTCTTGAGTATCCAGAGCGCGTCCTTGCATGAACTCGTAGCAGATGCCATTCTGGAAGGTGCAGTAAAGTCGGGGAGCGCAACCATTGGCGTGTAGAACTTGGAAGCTTTTCAATTCATTGTCTCGGTCCACGATCAGCTCAGTCTTGTTGCCGTACACCCTCACCAACACCACATCCTCGTCGCAGTCCTCCATATAACACCCCACCAGTTTATTAGTTGTGCCATCTGTGAAAAGCTGAGGGGACAAAAAAAATTAACATAAGGCTTGCATGATCAAATTGCAATCACAGCTACATTTTGTTGTAAGATGCATAGACCTTACAGTCAAATTGAAATGGCATTCAAAGCAGTGTTTTGAAATCGCCCATCACTAGATATTGTTGACAAGTCGTTATTTTGTTATTTTGGTGCACAAAGTGTATTCTCGTCACTTTATAATATTAATGTTGAACCACTGTAGTCACATGAACTGTTTTAAATATGTTTTTAGTATCTTCCTGGGAATTGAAAGTGTAAATTATCTTGCTGGAAATGGAGGCCTCACTGAGCCATTGGATTTTATCAAAAATAACTTAATTTGTGTTTTGAAGTTGAACGAAGGTCTTATGGGTGTAGAACGACATGAGTGTGAGTAATTAATGACAGAATTTTCATTTTTGGGTGAACTAACCCTTTAATGAATTACAACTATACAGGTGCTGGTCATATAATTAGAATATAATCAAAAAGTTGATTTATTTCACTAATTCCATTCAAAAAGTGAAACTTGTATATTATATTCATTCATTACACACAGACTGATATATTTCAAATGTTTATTTCTTTTCATTTTGATGATTATAATTGACAACTAAGGAAAATCCCAAATTCAGTATCTCAGAAAATTAGAATATTGTGAAAAGGTTCAATATTGAAGACACCTGGTGCCACACTCTAATCAGCTAATTAACTCAAAACACCTGCAAAGGCCTTTATATGGTCTCTCAGTCTAGTTCTGTAGGCTACACAATCATGGGGAACACTGCTGACTTGACAGTTGTCCAAAAGACGACCATTGACACCTTGCACAAGGAGGGCAAGACACAAAAGGTCATTGCAAAAGAGGCTGGCTGTTCACAGAGCTCTGTGTCCAAGCACATTAATAGAGAGGCGAAGGGAAGGAAAAGATCTGGTAGAAAAAAAAAGTGTACAAGCAATAGGGATAACCGCCCCCTGGAGAGGATTGTGAAACAAAACCCATTCAAAAATGTGGGGGAGATTCACAAAGAGTGGACTGCAGCTGGAGTCAGTGCTTCAAGAACCACTACGCACAGACGTATGCAAGACATGGGTTTCAGCGATCACATTCCTTGTGTCAAGCTACTTTTGAACAACAGACAGCGTCAGAAGCGTCTCGCCTGGGCTAAAGACAAAAAGGACTGGACTGCTGCTGAGTGGTCCAAAGTTATGTTCTCTGATGAAAGTAAATTTTGCATTTCCTTTGGAAATCAGGGTCCCAGAGTCTGGAGGAAGAGAGGAGAGGCACACAATCCACATTGCTTGAGGTCCAGTGTAGTTTCCACAGTCAGTTATGGTTTGGGGTTCCATGTCATCTGCTGGTGTTGGTCCACTGTGTTTTCTGAGGTCCATGGTCAACACAGCCGTATACCAGGAGGTTTTAGAGCACTTCATGCTTCCTGCTGCTGACCAAACTTTATGGAGATGCAGATTTCATTTTCCAACAGGACTTGCACACAGCACACAGTGCCAAAGTATCCCTGTTCTTAATTGGCCAGAAAACTCGCCTGACCATAACCCCATAGAAAATCTATGGGGTATTGTGAAGAGGAAGATGCGATATGCCAGACCCAACAATGCAGAAGAGCTGAAGGCCACTATCAGAGCAACCTGGGCTCTCATAACACCTGAGCAGTGCCACAGACTGATCGACTCCATGCCACGCCGCATTGCTGCAGTAATTCAGGCAAAAGGAGCCCCAACTAAGTATTGAGTGCTGTACATGCTCATACTTTTCATGTTCATACTTTTCAGTTGGCCAAGATTTCTAAAAATCATTTCTTTGTATTGGTCTTAAGTAATATTCTAATTTTCTGAGATACTGAATTTGGGATTTTCCTTAGTTGTCAGATATAATCATCAAAATTAAAAGAAATAAACATTTGAAATATATCAGTCTGTGTGTAATGAATGAATATAATATACAAGTTTCACTTTTTGAATGGAATTAGTGAAATCAACGGATATTCTAATTATATGACCAGCACCTCAATAAAGGGTGTGAAAGTTTTTAAAGAATAAAATAAGCCATTTTCAATCATTCGAAAGTCAATCATGATGGAACATATATATATAATTATATACAGATAAATTAGCAAGACCTTAAATTCTTTGTGTTTGTGACAATGTACCCCACAATTCACTGCACTGGCCTCGCCACCCACCAATGCATTTCTGAGATTCCTGAAATGACTTATGTACAAACAGCGGCAGTGGTCGCCATACAGAGGATGAATTCATCTCTGAGCAGGTGCCATTTTGAGAGTTCAACAGTTTTTTCGAAACTTAAAACTTGTAATTCATCTCATTAGTATATGGGTTTAAGATAAACTGCTGAAAGCAAATATACCACAACTACCTGAACAAACTTTGAAATTAGCAAGCGGAAAGTGACATGCATGATGGTTTGAACTGCTAAGAACTGTTTGAATGGTCAGTGTTTACAGTTCAGCCTAGGTCAGGTGGTTATCATCAACAAACACAACTACTAACCCTTTTTCTAATGTCACATGATCATGTGGCTACACTAAACGGCTGGAACGCCGAAGCTCATCTGATGAATGGCATCAAAATGCCACACGCCAACAAAGCAGCTTTATTTTGAGCATTTTGGCTTCATTCAAAGGACTGTACTAAAGCAGCTGTGAACAATATGTTTGGGCACAATGCATGTTTTTCATTGATGAAAACTATGCTGGCTATCTGTAAACAGTGCCCATCTGTGTGGAGGTAGAACGGGATAAGGTTCATTCATCTTGGCTAAACAGCGGCAACAGTGGCCCAAGAGAACTGAGGTGAAAAATACATGTCCGAGTCATAGGTCACCCCAAAATCATAAGAATGAAAATGTGAAAATAAAGCCTGTTTTTTTAAGATCAGGATCAAGCATAGACCAGTGTAAGAGTTTGGAGCCATTCGTTGAACATGTACATGTGTTTTTGTTTCATGCAAATTTAGATAAATTCAACATCGCTGCTGTGTATTCTGCTGATTTAAATGTCACCAAGGTTACATTATCTAGCTGGCTGACGTGGCTGAGGTTTTGTTGAAGTAGCAACAAGGACTTGAGAAGGGAATGCGTTGAAAATTATAAACGGATCAATAAGATTTGCATCATATGCCATCATTTTCCTGGAAAAGTGTGATGTGGATCTATAATGTGTATTTAATCACAACTATAATCACAAAAAATGTTTAGGAATATAACTTGAAAACAGAAAGACTGAAACGGTTGAAATTCTGTATTACTTAAAATGTTTTGAGAGCACTATAGCACTAATTCTACTGATTTTGACTTCATACATGATTTGTAGGAAAATCATGTTAAAATGTAAGTATCAAATATGATCCATCAGGCGTTTGTTTATTTGTACATCTCTCAATCATCATCATCATCATATTGCATTGCATTATATGTTTTGTCCCAACAATTAAAACTGCAAAGTTCATAAAACTAAGTATTTAAATTTCATCACACTAAGGCATATTATTGGGAGATATAGAGTGACAAATTATATTTATATGCATTTTAAATAAGCTGTCTGCTATATTGTAATAAAGATCTTATTTCTTTACATTTACATCAGAATTTGATCATACTTTTTGGCCATATAAATATCAAACTGCACCAAATTGCATATTTTTGCTCAGTTTGGGCCTCTGAATATATATATATATATATATATATATATATATATATATATATATATATATATATATATATATATATATATATATATATATATATATACGGATATATATATATACGGATATATATATATATATATATATATATATATATATATATATATATATATATATATATATATATATATATATATATATATATATATATATATATATATATATATATATATATATATATATATATATATATATATATATATATATATATATATATATATATATATATATATATATATATATATATATATATATATATATATATATATATATATATATATATATATATATATATATATATATATATATATATATATATATATATATATATATATATATATATATATATATATATATATATATATATATATATATATATATATATATATATATATATATATATATATATATATATATATATATATATATATATATATATATATATATATATATATATATATATATATATATATATATATATATATATATATATATATATATATATATATATATATATATATATATATATATATATATATATATATATATATATATATATATATATATATATATATATATATATATATATATATATATATATATATATATATATATATATATATATATATATATATATATATATATATATATATATATATATATATATATATATATATATATATATATATATATATA